>NW_028142160.1:0-154739 GCF_055691185.1 Crinia signifera | reverse complement strand
TAGTGCGCGGGGCCTGGCACCCTCCAGCCCCCTGCCATGCCCAGCCATGCCCAGGCTTGCCTGGCAACTGTTGCTGTTCCCAAAAGCGGAAGAGGGCGGGGTCTGGCCCCCTCCAGTCCCCTGCCATGCCCAGGCTTGCCCTGGCAACTGTTGCTGGGCCCCAAAGTGGAAGTGGGCGGGGCCTGGCGCCCTCCAGCCCCCTGCCATGCCCAGGGTTGCCCTGGCAACTGTTGCTGGGCCCAATAGCGGAAGTGTGCGGAGTCTGGCGCCCTCCAGCCCCCTGCCATGCCCTGGCTTGCCCTGGCAACTGTTGCTGGGCCCCAAAGCGGAAGTGGGCGGGGCCTGGCGCCCTCCAGCCCCCTGCCATGCTCAGGCTTGCCCTGGCAACTGTTGCTGGGCCCAAAAGCGTAAGTGGGCGAGGCCAGGCGCCCTCCAGCCTCCTGCCATGCCCAGGCTTGAACTGGGAACTGTTGCTGGGCCCCAAAGCGGAAGTGGGTGGGGCCTGGCGCCCTCCAGCCCCCTGTCATGCCCAGGCTTGCCCTGGCAACTGTTGCTGGCCTCCAAAGCGGATGTGGGCGGGGCCTGGCGCCCTCAAGCCCCCTACCATGCCCAGGGTTGCCCTGGCAACTGTTGCTGGGCCCCAAAGCGGAAGTGGGCGGGGCCTGGAGCCCTCCAGCCCCTGCCATGCTTAGGCTTGCCCTGGCAACTCTTGCTGGCCCCCAAAGCGGAAGTGGGCGGGGACAGGCGCCCTCAAGCCCCCTAATATGCCCCGGGTTGCCCTGTCAACTGTTGCTGGGCCCCAAAGTGGAAGTGGGCGGGGCCTGGCGCCCTCCAGTCCCCTGCCATGGCCAGGCTTGCCCTGGCAACTGTTGCTCGGCCCCAAAGCGGAAGTGGGTGGGGCCTGGCGCCCTCAAGCCCCCTGCCATGCCCAGCCATGCCCAGGCTTGCCCTGGCAACTGTTGCTGGGCCCCAAAGCGGAAGTGGGCGGGGCCTGGCGCCCTCCAGCCCCCTGCCATGCCCAGGGTTGACCTGGCAACTGTTGCTGGACCCCAAAGTGGAAGTGGGCGGGGCCTGGCGCCCTCCAGCCCCCTGCCATGCCCAGGGTTGCCCTGGCAACTGTTGCTGGATGTCAAAGCGGATGTGGGTGGGGCCTGGTGCCCTCCAGCCCCCTGCCATGCCCTGCCACGCCCAGGCTTGCCCTGGCAACTGTTTCTGGGCCCCAATGCGGAAGTGGGCGGGGCCTGGCTCCCTCCAGCCCCCTGCCATGCCCAGCCATGCCCACGCTTTCCCTGGCAACTGTTGCTTGGCCCCAAAGCGGAAGTGGGTGGGGTCTGGAGCCCTTCAGCCCCCTGCCATGCCCAGGCTTGAACTGGCAACTGTTGCTGGGACCCAAATCAGAAGTGGGCGGGGCCTGGCGCCCTCCAGCCCCCTGTCATGCCCAGGCTTGCCCTGGCAACTGTTGCTGGCCTCCAAAGTAGATGTGGGCGGGGCCTGGCGCCCTCCAGCCCCCTGCCATGCCCAGGGTTGCCCTGGCAACTGTTGCTGGATGTCAAAGCGGATGTGGGTGGGGCCTGGTGCCCTCCAGCCCCCTGCCATGCCCTGCCACGCCCAGGCTTGCCCTGGCAACTGTTTCTGGGCCCCAATGCGGAAGTGGGCGGGGCCTGGCTCCCTCCACTCCCCTGCCATGCCCAGCCATGCCCACGCTTTCCCTGGCAACTGTTGCTTGGCCCCAAAGCGGAAGTGGGCGGGGTCTGGCGCCCTCCAGTCCCCTGCCATGCCCAGGCTTGCCCTGGCAACTGTTGCTGGCCCCAAAGCGGAAGTGGGTGGGGCCTGGCGCCCTCCAGCCCCCTGCTATGCCTAGGCTTGCCCTGGCAACTGTTGCTGGCCCCAAAGCAGAAGTGGGTGGGGCCTGGCGCCCTCAAGCCCCCTGTCATGCCCAGGCTTGCTCTTGCAACTGTGACTGGCCTCCAAAGCGGATGTGGGCGGGGCATGGCGCCCTCCAGCATCCTGCCATGCCCTGGCTTGCCCTGGCAACTGTTGCTGGGCCCCAAAGCGGAAGTGGGCGGGGTCTGGCGCCCTCCAGACCCCTGCCATGCTCAGGCTTGCCCTGGCAACTGTTGCTGGCCTCCAAAGCGGATGTGGGCGGGGCCAGGCGCCCTCAAGCCCCCTACCATGCCCAGGGTTGCCCTGTCAACTGTTGCTGACCCCCAAAGCGGAAGTGGGCGGGGACTGGCGCCCTCCAGCCCCCTGCCATGCCCAGCCATGCCCAGGCTTGCCCTGGCAACTGTTGCTGTTCCCAAAAGCGGAAGTGGGCGGGGTCTGGCGCCCTCCAGTCCCCTGCCATGCCCAGGCTTGCCCTGGCAACTGTTGCTGGGCCCCAAAGTGGAAGTGGGCGGGGCCTGGCGCCCTCCAGCCCCCTGCCATGCCCAGGGTTGCCCTGGCAACTGTTGCTGGGCCCAATAGCGGAAGTGTGCGGAGTCTGGCGCCCTCCAGCCCCCTGCCATGCCCTGGCTTGCCCTGGCAACTGTTGCTGGGCCCCAAAGCGGAAGTGGGCGGGGCCTGGCGCCCTCCAGCCCCCTGCCATGCTCAGGCTTGCCCTGGCAACTGTTGCTGGGCCCAAAAGCGTAAGTGTTCGGGGCCTGGCGCCCTCCAGCCCCCTGCCATGCTCAGGCTTGCCCTGGCAACTGTTGCTGGCCTCCAAAGCGGATGTGGGCGGTGCCATGCGCCCTCAAGCCTCCTACCATGCCCAGGGTTGCCCTGTCAACTGTTGCTGACCCCCAAAGCGGAAGTGGGCGGGGACTGGCGCCCTCCAGCCCCCTTCCATGCCCAGCCATGCCCAGGCTTGCCCTGGCAACTGTTGCTGTTCCCAAAAGCGGAAGTGGGCGGGGTCTGGCGCCCTCCAGTCCCCTGCCATGCCCAGGCTTGCCCTGGCAACTGTTGCTGGGCCCCAAAGTGGAAGTGGGCGGGGCCTGGCGCCCTCCAGCCCCCTGCCATGCCCAGGGTTGCCCTGGCAACTGTTGCTGGGCCCAATAGCGGAAGTGTGCGGAGTCTGGCGCCCTCCAGCCCCCTGCCATGCCCTGGCTTGCCCTGGCAACTGTTGCTGGGCCCCAAAGCGGAAGTGGGCGGGGCCTGGCGCCCTCCAGCCCCCTGCCATGCTCAGGCTTGCCCTGGCAACTGTTGCTGGGCCCAAAAGCGTAAGTGGGCGAGGCCAGGCGCCCTCCAGCCTCCTGCCATGCCCAGGCTTTCCCTGGCAACTGTTACTGGGCCCCAAAGCGAAAAGTGGGTGGGGCATGGCGCCCTCCAGCCCCCTGCCATGCCCAGGCTTGCCCAGGCTTTCCCTGGCAACTGTTGCTGGCCCCTTAGCAGAAGTGGGTGGGGCCTGGCGCCCTCAAGCCCCCTGCCATGCCCAGGGTTGCCCTGGCAACTGTTGCTGGCCTCCAAAACGGATGTGGGCGGGGCCTGGCGCCATCCAGCATCCTGCCATGCCCTGGATTGCCCTGGCAACTGTTGCTGGGCCCAATAGCGGAAGTGTGCGGAGTCTGGCGCCCTCCAGCCCCCTGCCATGCCCTGGCTTGCCTTGGCAACTGTTGCTGGGCCCCAAAGCGGAAGTGGTCGGGGCCTGGCGCCCTCCAGCCCCCTGCCATGCTCAGGCTTGCCCTGGCAACTGTTGCTGGGCCCAAAAGCGTAAGTGGGCGAGGCCAGGCGCCCTCCAGCCTCCTGCCATGCCCAGGCTTTCCCTGGCAACTGTTACTGGGCCCCAAAGCGGAAGTGGGCGGGGCCTGGCGCCCTCCAGCCCCCTGCCATGCCCAGGCTTGCCCAGGCTTTCCCTGGCAACTGTTGCTGGCCCCTTAGCGGAAGTGGGTGGGGCCTGGCGCCCTCAAGCCCCCTGCCATGCCCAGGGTTGCCCTGGCAACTGTTGCTGGCCTCCAAAACGGATGTGGGCGGGGCCTGGCGCCATCCAGCATCCTGCCATGCCCTGGATTGCCCTTGCAACTGTTGCTGGGCCCCAAAGCGGAAGTGGGCGGGGCCTGTCGCCCTCCAGCCCCCTGCCATGCCCAGGCTTGCCCTGGCAAATGTTGCTGGGTCCCAAAGCGGAAGTGGGCGGGGCAAGGCGCCCTCAAGCCCCCTGCCATGCCCAGGGTTGCCCTGGCAACTGTTGCTGGCCTCCAAAGCGGATGTGGGCGGGGCCTGGCGCCCTCCAGCCCCCTGCCATGCCCAGCCATGCCCAGGCTTGCCCTGGCAACTTTTGCTGGGCCCCAAAGCGGAAGTGGGCGGGGCTTGGCGCCCTCCAGCCCCTGCCAGGCCCAGCCATGCCCAGGCTTGCCCTGGCAACTGTTGCTGGGCCCCAAAGCGGAAGTGGGAGGGGCCTGGCGCCCTCCAGCCCCCTGCCATGCCCAGGGTTGCCCTGGCAACTGTTGCTGGGCCCAATAGTGGAAGTGTGCGGAGTCTGGCGCCCTCCAGCCCCCTGCCATGCCCTGGCTTGCCCTGGCAACTGTTGCTGGGCCCCAAAGCGGAAGTGGGCGGGGCCTGGCGCCCTCCAGCCCCCTGCCATGCTCAGGCTTGCCCTGGCAACTGTTGCTGGGCCCAAAAGCGTAAGTGGGCGAGGCCAGGCGCCCTCCAGCCTCCTGCCATGCCCAGGCTTTCCCTGGCAACTGTTACTGGGCCCCAAAGCGGAAGTGGGCGGGGCCTGGCGCCCTCCAGCCCCCTGCCATGCCCAGGCTTGCCCAGGCTTTCCCTGGCAACTGTTGCTGGCCCCTTAGCGGAAGTGGGTGGGGCCTGGCGCCCTCAAGCCCCCTGCCATGCCCAGGGTTGCCCTGGCAACTGTTGCTGGCCTCCAAAGCGGATGTGGGCGGGGCCTGGCGCCCTCCAGCCTCCTGCCATGCCCAGGCTTTCCCTGGCAACTGTTACTGGGCCCCAAAGCGGAAGTGGGCGGGGCCTGGCGCCCTCCAGCCCCCTGCCATGCCCAGGCTTGCCCAGGCTTTCCCTGGCAACTGTTGCTGGCCCCTTAGCGGAAGTGGGTGGGGCCTGGCGCCCTCAAGCCCCCTGCCATGCCCAGGGTTGCCCTGGCAACTGTTGCTGGCCTCCAAAGCGGATGTGGGCGGGGCCTGGCGCCCTCCAGCCCCCTGCCATGCCCAGCCATGCCCAGGCTTGCCCTGGCAACTGTTGCTGGGCCCAATAGCGGAAGTGTGCGGAGTCTGGCGCCCTCCAGCCCCCTGCCATGCCCTGGCTTGCCCTGGCAACTGTTGCTGGCCTCCAAAACGGATGTGGGCGGGGCCTGGCGCCATCCAGCATCCTGCCATGCCCTGGATTGCCCTTGCAACTGTTGCTGGGCCCCAAAGCGGAAGTGGGAGGGGCCTGGCGCCCTCCAGCCCCCTGCCATGCCCAGGGTTGCCCTGGCAACTGTTGCTGGGCCCAATAGTGGAAGTGTGCGGAGTCTGGCGCCCTCCAGCCCCCTGCCATGCCCTGGCTTGCCCTGGCAACTGTTGCTGGGCCCCAAAGCGGAAGTGGGCGGGGCCTGGCGCCCTCCAGCCCCCTGCCATGCTCAGGCTTGCCCTGGCAACTGTTGCTGGGCCCAAAAGCGTAAGTGGGCGAGGCCAGGCGCCCTCCAGCCTCCTGCCATGCCCAGGCTTTCCCTGGCAACTGTTACTGGGCCCCAAAGCGGAAGTGGGCGGGGCCTGGCGCCCTCCAGCCCCCTGCCATGCCCAGGCTTGCCCAGGCTTTCCCTGGCAACTGTTGCTGGCCCCTTAGCGGAAGTGGGTGGGGCCTGGCGCCCTCAAGCCCCCTGCCATGCCCAGGGTTGCCCTGGCAACTGTTGCTGGCCTCCAAAGCGGATGTGGGCGGGGCCTGGCGCCCTCCAGCCTCCTGCCATGCCCAGGCTTTCCCTGGCAACTGTTACTGGGCCCCAAAGCGGAAGTGGGCGGGGCCTGGCGACCTCCAGCCCCCTGCCATGCCCAGGCTTGCCCAGGCTTTCCCTGGCAACTGTTGCTGGCCCCTTAGCGGAAGTGGGTGGGGCCTGGCGCCCTCAAGCCCCCTGCCATGCCCAGGGTTGCCCTGGCAACTGTTGCTGGCCTCCAAAGCGGATGTGGGCGGGGCCTGGCGCCCTCCAGCCCCCTGCCATGCCCAGCCATGCCCAGGCTTGCCCTGGCAACTGTTGCTGGGCCCAATAGCGGAAGTGTGCAGAGTCTGGCGCCCTCCAGCCCCCTGCCATGCCCTGGCTTGCCCTGGCAACTGTTGCTGGCCTCCAAAACGGATGTGGGCGGGGCCTGGCGCCATCCAGCATCCTGCCATGCCCTGGATTGCCCTTGCAACTGTTGCTGGGCCCCAAAGCGGAAGTGGGCGGGGCCTGTCGCCCTCCAGCCCCCTGCCATGCCCAGGGTTGCCCTGGCAACTGTTGCTGGGCCCAATAGCGGAAGTGTGCGGAGTCTGGCGCCCTCCAGCCCCCTGCCATGCCCTGGCTTGCCCTGGCAACTGTTGCTGGGCCCCAAAGCGGAAGTGGGCGGGGCCTGGCGCCCTCCAGCCCCCTGCCATGCTCAGGCTTGCCCTGGCAACTGTTGCTGGGCCCAAAAGCGTAAGTGGGCGAGGCCAGGCGCCCTCCAGCCTCCTGCCATGCCCAGGCTTTCCCTGGCAACTGTTACTGGGCCCCAAAGCGGAAGTGGGCGGGGCCTGGCGCCCTCCAGCCCCCTGCCATGCCCAGGCTTGCCCAGGCTTTCCCTGGCAACTGTTGCTGGCCCCTTAGCGGAAGTGGGTGGGGCCTGGCGCCCTCAAGCCCCCTGCCATGCCCAGGGTTGCCCTGGCAACTGTTGCTGGCCTCCAAAACGGATGTGGGCGGGGCCTGGCGCCATCCAGCATCCTGCCATGCCCTGGATTGCCCTTGCAACTGTTGCTGGGCCCCAAAGCGGAAGTGGGCGGGGCCTGTGGCCCTCCAGCCCCCTGCCATGCCCAGGCTTGCCCTGGCAAATGTTGCTGGGCCCCAAAGCGGAAGTGGACGGGGCCTGGCGCCCTCCAGCCCCCTGCCATGCCCACGATTACCCTGGCAACTGTTGCTGGCCCCCAAAGCGGAAGTGGGCGGGGCAAGGCGCCCTCAAGCCCCCTGCCATGCCCAGGGTTGCCCTGGCAACTGTTGCTGGCCTCCAAAGCGGATGTGGGCGGGGCCTGGCGCCCTCCAGCCCCCTGCCATGCCCAGCCATGCCCAGGCTTGCCCTGGCAACTGTTGCTGGGCCCCAAAGCGGAAGTGGGCGGGGCCTGGCGCCCTACAGCCCCCTGCCATGCCCTGGATTGCCCTTGCAACTGTTGCTGGGCCCCAAAGCGGAAGTGGGCGGGGCTTGGCGCCCTCCAGCCCCCTGCCAGGCCCAGCCATGCCCAGGCTTGCCCTGGCAACTGTTGCTGGGCCCCAAAGCGGAAGTTGGCGGGGCCTGGCGCCCTCCAGCCCCCTGCCATGCCCAGGCATGCCCTGGCAACTGTTGCTGGGCCCAAAGCGGAAGTGGGCGGGGCCTGGCGCCCTCCAGCCCCCTGCCATGCCCAGCCATGCCCAGGCTTGCCCAGGCAACTGTTGCTGGCCCCCAAAGCGGAAGTGGGCGGGGCCTGGCGCCCTCCAGCCCCCTACCATGCCCAATCATGCCCAGGCTTGCCCTTGCAACTGTTGCTGGGCCCCAAAGAAGAAGTGGGCGGGGCCAGGCGCCCTAAAGCCCCCAGCCATGCCCAGGCTTTCTCTGGCAACTGTTGCTGGCCTCCAAAGCGGATGTGGGCGGGGCAAGGCGCCCTCCAGCCCCCTGCCATGCCCAATTATGCCCAGGCTTGCCCTTGCAACTGTTGCTGGGCCCCAAAGCGGAAGTGGGCGGGGCCAGGCGCCCTAAAGCCCCTGCCATGCCCAGGGTTGCCCTGGCAACTGTTGCTGGCATCCAAAGCGGATGTGGGCGGGGCCTGGCGTCCTCCAGTCCTCTGCCATGCCCAGCCATGCCAAGCTTGCCCTGGTAACTTTTGCTGGGCCCCAAAGCGGAAGTGTGCGGAGTCTGGCGCCCTCCAGCCCCCTGCCATGCCCAGGCTTGCCCTGGAAACTGTTGCTGGGCCCCAAAGCGGAAGTGGGCGGGGCCTGGCGCCCTCCAGCCCCCTGCCATGCCCAGGCTTGCCCTGGCAACTGTTGCTGGGCCCCAAAGCGGAAGTGGGCGGGGCCTGGCGCCCTCCAGCCCCCTGCCATGCCCAGCCATGCCCAGGCTTGCCCTTGCAACTGTTGCTGGGCCCCAAAGCGGAAGTGGGCGGGGCCTGGCGCCCTCCAGCCCCCTGCCATGCCCAGGCTTGCCCTGGCAACTGTTGCTGGCCCACAAAGCGGATTTTGGTGGGGCCTGGCGCCCTCCAGCCCCCTGCCATGCCCAGCCATGCCCAGGCTTGCCCTCGCAACTGTTCATGGCCCCCAAAGCGGATGTGGGCGGGGCCTGGCGCCCTCCAGCCCCCTGCCATGCCCAGCCATGCCCAGGCTTGCCCTGGCAACTGTTGCTGGGCCCCAAAGCGGAAGTGGGTGGGGCCAGGCGCCCTAAAGCCCCCTGCCATGCCCAGGGTAGCCCTGGCAACTGTTGCTGGCCCCCAAAGCGGAAGTGGGGGTCCTGGCGCCCTTAAGCCCCCTGCCATGCCCAATGTTGCCCTGGCAACTGTTGCTGGCCCCCAAAGCGGAAGTGGGCGGGTCCTGGCGCCCTCCAGCCCCTGCCATGCTCAGGCTTGCCCTGGCAACTGTTGCTGGGCCCAAAAGCGTAAGTGGGCGAGGCCAGGCGCCCTCCAGCCTCCTGCCATGCCCAGGCTTTCCCTGGCAACTGTTACTGGGCCCCAAAGCTGAAGTGGGTGGGGCATGGCGCCCTCCAGCCCCCTGCCATGCCCAGGCTTGCCCAGGCTTTCCCTGGCAACTGTTGCTGGCCCCTTAGCAGAAGTGGGTGGGGCCTGGCGCCCTCAAGCCCCCTGCCATGCCCAGGGTTGCCCTGGCAACTGTTGCTGGCCTCCAAAACGGATGTGGGCGGGGCCTGGCGCCATCCAGCATCCTGCCATGCCCTGGATTGCCCTTGCAACTGTTGCTGGGCCCCAAAGCGGAAGTGGGCGGGGCCTGTCGCCCTCCAGCCCCCTGCCATGCCCAGGCTTGCCCTGGCAAATGTTGCTGGGCCCCAAAGCGGAAGTGGGCGGGGCCTGGCGCCCTCCAGCCCCCTGCCATGCCCAGGGTTGCCCTGGCAACTGTTGCTGGGCCCAATAGCGGAAGTGTGCGGAGTCTGGCGCCCTCCAGCCCCCTGCCATGCCCTGGCTTGCCCTGGCAACTGTTGCTGGGCCCCAAAGCGGAAGTGGTCGGGGCCTGGCGCCCTCCAGCCCCCTGCCATGCTCAGGCTTGCCCTGGCAACTGTTGCTGGGCCCAAAAGCGTAAGTGGGCGAGGCCAGGCGCCCTCCAGCCTCCTGCCATGCCCAGGCTTTCCCTGGCAACTGTTACTGGGCCCCAAAGCGGAAGTGGGCGGGGCCTGGCGCCCTCCAGCCCCCTGCCATGCCCAGGCTTGCCCAGGCTTTCCCTGGCAACTGTTGCTGGCCCCTTAGCGGAAGTGGGTGGGGCCTGGCGCCCTCAAGCCCCCTGCCATGCCCAGGGTTGCCCTGGCAACTGTTGCTGGCCTCCAAAGCGGATGTGGGCGGGGCCTGGCGCCCTCCAGCCTCCTGCCATGCCCAGGCTTTCCCTGGCAACTGTTACTGGGCCCCAAAGCGGAAGTGGGCGGGGCCTGGCGCCCTCCAGCCCCCTGCCATGCCCAGGCTTGCCCAGGCTTTCCCTGGCAACTGTTGCTGGCCCCTTAGCGGAAGTGGGTGGGGCCTGGCGCCCTCAAGCCCCCTGCCATGCCCAGGGTTGCCCTGGCAACTGTTGCTGGCCTCCAAAGCGGATGTGGGGCGGGGCCTGGCGCCCTCCAGCCCCCTGCCATGCCCAGCTATGCCCAGGCTTGCCCTGGCAACTGTTGCTGGGCCCAATAGCGGAAGTGTGCGGAGTCTGGCGCCCTCCAGCCCCCTGCCATGCCCTGGCTTGCCCTGGCAACTGTTGCTGGCCTCCAAAACGGATGTGGGCGGGGCCTGGCGCCATCCAGCATCCTGCCATGCCCTGGATTGCCCTTGCAACTGTTGCTGGGCCCCAAAGCGGAAGTGGGAGGGGCCTGGCGCCCTCCAGCCCCCTGCCATGCCCAGGGTTGCCCTGGCAACTGTTGCTGGGCCCAATAGTGGAAGTGTGCGGAGTCTGGCGCCCTCCAGCCCCCTGCCATGCCCTGGCTTGCCCTGGCAACTGTTGCTGGGCCCCAAAGCGGAAGTGGGCGGGGCCTGGCGCCCTCCAGCCCCCTGCCATGCTCAGGCTTGCCCTGGCAACTGTTGCTGGGCCCAAAAGCGTAAGTGGGCGAGGCCAGGCGCCCTCCAGCCTCCTGCCATGCCCAGGCTTTCCCTGGCAACTGTTACTGGGCCCCAAAGCGGAAGTGGGCGGGGCCTGGCGCCCTCCAGCCCCCTGCCATGCCCAGGCTTGCCCAGGCTTTCCCTGGCAACTGTTGCTGGCCCCTTAGCGGAAGTGGGTGGGGCCTGGCGCCCTCAAGCCCCCTGCCATGCCCAGGGTTGCCCTGGCAACTGTTGCTGGCCTCCAAAGCGGATGTGGGCGGGGCCTGGCGCCCTCCAGCCTCCTGCCATGCCCAGGCTTTCCCTGGCAACTGTTACTGGGCCCCAAAGCGGAAGTGGGCGGGGCCTGGCGCCCTCCAGCCCCCTGCCATGCCCAGGCTTGCCCAGGCTTTCCCTGGCAACTGTTGCTGGCCCCTTAGCGGAAGTGGGTGGGGCCTGGCGCCCTCAAGCCCCCTGCCATGCCCAGGGTTGCCCTGGCAACTGTTGCTGGCCTCCAAAGCGGATGTGGGCGGGGCCTGGCGCCCTCCAGCCCCCTGCCATGCCCAGCCATGCCCAGGCTTGCCCTGGCAACTGTTGCTGGGCCCAATAGCGGAAGTGTGCGGAGTCTGGCGCCCTCCAGCCCCCTGCCATGCCCTGGCTTGCCCTGGCAACTGTTGCTGGCCTCCAAAACGGATGTGGGCGGGGCCTGGCGCCATCCAGCATCCTGCCATGCCCTGGATTGCCCTTGCAACTGTTGCTGGGCCCCAAAGCGGAAGTGGGCGGGGCCTGTCGCCCTCCAGCCCCCTGCCATGCCCAGGGTTGCCCTGGCAACTGTTGCTGGGCCCAATAGCGGAAGTGTGCGGAGTCTGGCGCCCTCCAGCCCCCTGCCATGCCCTGGCTTGCCCTGGCAACTGTTGCTGGGCCCCAAAGCGGAAGTGGGCGGGGCCTGGCGCCCTCCAGCCCCCTGCCATGCTCAGGCTTGCCCTGGCAACTGTTGCTGGGCCCAAAAGCGTAAGTGGGCGAGGCCAGGCGCCCTCCAGCCTCCTGCCATGCCCAGGCTTTCCCTGGCAACTGTTACTGGGCCCCAAAGCGGAAGTGGGCGGGGCCTGGCGCCCTCCAGCCCCCTGCCATGCCCAGGCTTGCCCAGGCTTTCCCTGGCAACTGTTGCTGGCCCCTTAGCGGAAGTGGGTGGGGCCTGGCGCCCTCAAGCCCCCTGCCATGCCCAGGGTTGCCCTGGCAACTGTTGCTGGCCTCCAAAACGGATGTGGGCGGGGCCTGGCGCCATCCAGCATCCTGCCATGCCCTGGATTGCCCTTGCAACTGTTGCTGGGCCCCAAAGCGGAAGTGGGCGGGGCCTGTGGCCCTCCAGCCCCCTGCCATGCCCAGGCTTGCCCTGGCAAATGTTGCTGGGCCCCAAAGCGGAAGTGGGCGGGGCCTGGCGCCCTCCAGCCCCCTGCCATGCCCACGATTACCCTGGCAACTGTTGCTGGCCCCCAAAGCGGAAGTGGGCGGGGCAAGGCGCCCTCAAGCCCCCTGCCATGCCCAGGGTTGCCCTGGCAACTGTTGCTGGCCTCCAAAGCGGATGTGGGCGGGGCCTGGCGCCCTCCAGCCCCCTGCCATGCCCAGCCATGCCCAGGCTTGCCCTGGCAACTGTTGCTGGGCCCCAAAGCGGAAGTGGGCGGGGCCTGGCGCCCTACAGCCCCCTGCCATGCCCTGGATTGCCCTTGCAACTGTTGCTGGGCCCCAAAGCGGAAGTGGGCGGGGCTTGGCGCCCTCCAGCCCCCTGCCAGGCCCAGCCATGCCCAGGCTTGCCCTGGCAACTGTTGCTGGGCCCCAAAGCGGAAGTTGGCGGGGCCTGGCGCCCTCCAGCCCCCTGCCATGCCCAGGCATGCCCTGGCAACTGTTGCTGGGCCCCAAAGCGGAAGTGGGCGGGGCCTGGCGCCCTCCAGCCCCCTGCCATGCCCAGCCATGCCCAGGCTTGCCCAGGCAACTGTTGCTGGCCCCCAAAGCGGAAGTGGGCGGGGCCTGGCGCCCTCCAGCCCCTACCATGCCCAATCATGCCCAGGCTTGCCCTTGCAACTGTTGCTGGGCCCCAAAGAAGAAGTGGGCGGGGCCAGGCGCCCTAAAGCCCCCAGCCATGCCCAGGCTTTCTCTGGCAACTGTTGCTGGCCTCCAAAGCGGATGTGGGCGGGGCAAGGCGCCCTCCAGCCCCCTGCCATGCCCAATTATGCCCAGGCTTGCCCTTGCAACTGTTGCTGGGCCCCAAAGCGGAAGTGGGCGGGGCCAGGCGCCCTAAAGCCCCCTGCCATGCCCAGGGTTGCCCTGGCAACTGTTGCTGGCATCCAAAGCGGATGTGGGCGGGGCCTGGCGTCCTCCAGTCCTCTGCCATGCCCAGCCATGCCAAGCTTGCCCTGGTAACTTTTGCTGGGCCCCAAAGCGGAAGTGTGCGGAGTCTGGCGCCCTCCAGCCCCCTGCCATGCCCAGGCTTGCCCTGGAAACTGTTGCTGGGCCCCAAAGCGGAAGTGGGCGGGGCCTGGCGCCCTCCAGCCCCCTGCCATGCCCAGGCTTGCCCTGGCAACTGTTGCTGGGCCCCAAAGCGGAAGTGGGCGGGGCCTGGCGCCCTCCAGCCCCCTGCCATGCCCAGCCATGCCCAGGCTTGCCCTTGCAACTGTTGCTGGGCCCCAAAGAGGAAGTGGGCATGGCCTGGCGCCCTCCAGCCCCCTGCCATGCCCAGGCTTGCCCTGGCAACTGTTGCTGGCCCACAAAGCGGATTTTGGTGGGGCCTGGCGCCCTCCAGCCCCCTGCCATGCCCAGCCATGCCCAGGCTTGCCCTCGCAACTGTTCATGGCCCCCAAAGCGGATGTGGGCGGGGCCTGGCGCCCTCCAGCCCCCTGCCATGCCCAGCCATGCCCAGGCTTGCCCTGGCAACTGTTGCTGGGCCCCAAAGCGGAAGTGGGTGGGGCCAGGCGCCCTAAAGCCCCCTGCCATGCCCAGGGTAGCCCTGGCAACTGTTGCTGGCCCCCAAAGCGGAAGTGGGGGGTCCTGGCGCCCTTAAGCCCCCTGCCATGCCCAATGTTGCCCTGGCAACTGTTGCTGGCCCCCAAAGCGGAAGTGGGCGGGTCCTGGCGCCCTTAAGCCCCCTGTCATGCCCAGGGTAGCCCTGGCAACTGTTGCTGGCCCCCAAAGCGGAAGTGGGCGGGTCATGGCGCCCTTAAGCCCCCTGCCATGCCCAATGTTGCCCTGGCAACTGTTGCTGGCCCCTAAAGCGGAAGTGGGCGGGTCCTAGCCCCCTGCCATGCCCAGGTTTGCCCTGGCAACTGTTGCTGGCCCCCAAAGCGGAAGTGGGCGGGTCCAGGCCCCCTTAAGCCCCCTGCCATGCCCAGGGTTGCCCTGGCAACTGTTGCTGGCCCCCAAAGCGGAAGTGGGCGGGTCCAGGCCCCCTTAAGCCCCCTGCCATGCCTAGGGTTGCCCTGGCAACTGTTGCTGGCCCCCAAAGCGGAAGTGGGCGGGTCCAGGCCCCCTTAAGCCCCTGCCTTGCCCAGGGTTGCCCTGGCAACTGTTGCTGGTCCCCAAAGCGGAAGTGGGCGGGTCCTGACTCCCTTAAGCCCCCTGCCTTGCCCAGGGTTGCCCTGGCAACTTTTGCTGGCCCCCAAAGCGGAAGTGGGCGGGTCCTGGCGCCCTTAAGCCCCTTGCCATGCCCAATGTTGCCCTGGCAACTGTTGCTGGGCCCCAAAGCGGAAGTGGGCGGGTCCTGGCGCCCTTAAGCCCCCTGCCATGCCCAGGGTAGCCCTGGCAACTGTTGCTGGCCCCCAAAGCGGAAGTGGGCGGGTCCAGGCGCCCTTAAGCCCCCTGCCATGCCCAGGGTAGCCCTGGCAACTGTTTCTGGCCCCCAAAGCGGAAGTGGGCGGGTCCTGGCGCCCTTAAGCCCCCTGCCTTGCCCAGGGTTGCCCTGGCAACTGTTGCTGGCCCCCAAAGCGGAATTGGGCGGGTCCTGACTCCCTTAAGCCCCCTGCCATGCCCAATGTTGCCCTGGCAACTGTTGCTGGCCCCCAAAGCGGAAGTGGGCGGGTCCTGGCGCCCTTAAGCCCCCTGCCATGCCCAGGGTAGCCTTGGCAACTGTTGCTGGCCCCCAAAGCGGAAATGGGCGGGTCCAGGCCCCATTAAGCCCCATGCCATGCACAGGTTTGCCCTGGCAACTGTTGCTGGCCCCAAAAGCGGAAGTGGGCGGGTCCTGACTCCCTTAAGCCCCCTGCCATGCCCAGGGTTGCCCTGGCAACTGTTGCTGGCCCCCAAAGCGGAAGTGGGTGGGGCCTGGCGCCCTCCAGCCCCCTGCTATGCCTAGGCTTGCCCTGGAAACTGTTGCTGGGCCCCGAAGCGGAAGTGGGTGGGGCCTGGCGCCCTCAAGCCCCCTGCCATGCCCAGCCATGCCCAGGCTTGCCCTGGAAACTGTTGCTGGGCCCCAAAGCGGAAGTGGGCGGGGCCTGGCGCCCTCCAGCCCCCCTGCCATGCCCAGGCCCTGGCAACTGTTGCTGGCCCCCAAAGCGGAAGTGGGCGGGGTCTGGCGCCCTCCAGCCCCCTGCCATACCCAGGCTTGCCCTGGCAACTGTTGCTGGGCCCAAAAAGCGGAAGTGGGCGGGGCCTGGTGCCCTCCAGCCCCCTGCCATGCCCAACCATGCCCAGGCTTGCCCTGGCAACTGTTGCTGGGCCCCAAAGCGGAAGTGGGCGGGGCCTGGCGCCCTCCAGCCCCCTGCCATGCTCATGCTTGCACTAGCAACTGTTGCTGGCCCCCAAAGCGGAAGTGGGCGGGGCAAGGCGCCCTCAAGCCCCCTGCCATGCCCAGGGTTGCCCTGGCAACTGTTGCTGGCCTCCAAAGCGGATGTGGGTTGGGCCTGGCGCCCTCCAGCCCCCTGCCATGCCGAACCATGCCCAGGCTTGCCCTGGCAACAGTTGCTGGGCCCCAAAGCGGAAGTGGGCGGGCACAGGCGCCCTCAAGCCCCCTGCCATGCCCAGGCTTGCCCTGGCAACTGTTGCTGACCCCCAAAGCATAAGTAGGCGGGGCCAGGCGCCCTCAAGCCCCCTGCCGTGCCCAGGGTTGCAATGGCAACTGTTGCTGGCCTCCAAAGCGGAAGTGGGCGGGGCCTGGCGCCCTTTAGCCCCCTGCCATGCTCAGGCTTGCACTAGCAACTGTTGCTGGCCCCCAAAGCGGAAGTGGGCGGGGCCAGGCGCCCTTAAGCCCCCTGCCATGCCCAGGGTTGCCCTGGCAACTGTTGCTGGACTCCAAAGCGGATGTGGGCGGGGCCTGGCGCCCTCAAGCCCCCTGCCATCCCCAGCCATGCCCAGGCTTGCCCTGACAACTGTTGCTGGGCCCAATAGCGGAAGTGGGCGGGGTCTGGCGCCCTCCAGTCCCCTGCCATGCCCAGTCTTGCCCTGGCAACTGTTGCTGGGCCCCAAAGCGGAAGTGGGAGGGGCCTGGCACCCTCCATCCCCCTGCCATGCCCAGGCTTGCCCTGGCAACTGTTGCTGGGCCCCAAAGCAGAAGTGGGTGGGGCCTGGCACCCTCAAGCCCCCTGCCATGCCCAGCCATGCCCAGGCTTGCCCTGGCAACTGTTGCTGGCCCCAAAGCGGAAGTGGGCGGGTCCAGGCGCCCTCAAGCCCCCTGCCATGCCAGGGTTGCCCTGGCAACTGTTGCTGGGCCCCAAAGCAGAAGTGGGTTGGGCCTGGCACCCTCAAGCCCCCTGCCATGCCCAGCCATGCCCAGGCTTGCCCTGGCAACTGTTGCTGCCCCCAAAGCGGAAGTGGGCGGGTCCAGGCGCCCTTAAGCCCACTGCCATGTCCAATGTTGCCCTGGCAACTGTTGCTGGCCCCCAAAGTGGAAGTGGGCGGGTTCAGGCCCCCTTAAGCCCCCTGCGATGCCCATGGTTGCCCTGGAAACTAATGCTGGCCCCCAAAGCGGAAGTGGGCGGGTCCAGGCCCCCTTAAGCCCTCTGCCTTGCCCAGGGTTGCCTAGGCAACTGTTGCTGGCCCCCAAAGAGCGGAAGTGGGCGGGTCCAGGCCCCCTTAAGCCCCCTGCCTTGCCCAGGGTTGCCCTGGCAACTGTTGCTGGTCCCCAAAGCGGAAGTGGGCGGGTCCTGACTCCCTTAAGCCCCCTGCCTTGCCCAGGGTTGCCCTGGCAACTTTTGCTGGCCCCCAAAGCGGAAGTGGGCGGGTCCTGACTCCTTAAGCCCCCTGCCATGCCCAATGATGCCCTGGCAACTGTTGCTGCCCCCCAAAGCGGAAGTGGGCGGGTCCTGGTGCCCTTAAGCCCCCTGCCATGCCCAGGGTTGCCCTGGCAACTGTTGCTGGCCCCCAAAGCGGAAGTGGGCAGGTCCAGGCCTTTTTAAGCCTCCTGCCATGCCCCTGGTTGCCCTGGCAACTGTTGCTGGCCCCCAAAGCGGAAGTGGGCGGGTCCTGGCGCCCTTAAGCCCCCTGCCATGCCCAATGATGCCCTGGCAACTGTTGCTGGCCCCCAAAGCGGAAGTGGGCGGGTCCAGGCCCCCTTAAGCCCCCTGCCATGCCCATGGTTGCCCTGGAAACTGTTGCTGGCCCCCAAAGCGGAAGTGGGCGTGTCCAGGCGCCCTTAAGCTCCCTGCCATGCCCAATGTTGCCCTGGCAACTGTTGCTGGTCCCCAAAGCGGAAGTGGGCGGGTCCTGACTCCCTTAAGCCCAATGCCTTTCCCAGGGTTGCCCTGGCAACTGTTGCTGGCCCCCAAAGCGGAAGTGGGCGGGTCCTGACTCCCTTAAGCCCCCTTCCATGCCCAATGTTGCCCTGGCAACTGTTGCTGGCCCCCAAAGCGGAAGTGGGCGGGTCCTGGCGCCCTTAAGCCCCCTGCCATGCCCAGGGTAGCCCTGGCAACTGTTGCTGGCCCCCAAAGCGGAAGTGGGGCGGGTCCTGGCGCCCTTAAGCCCCTTGCCATGCCAATGTTGCCCTGGCAACTGTTGCTGGGCCCCAAAGCGGAAGTGGGCGGGTCCTGGCGCCCTTAAGCCCCCTGCCATGCCCAGGGTAGCCCTGGCAACTGTTGCTGGCCCCCAAAGCGGAAGTGGGCGGGTCCAGGCGCCCTTAAGCCCCCTGCCATGCCCAGGGTAGCCCTGGCAACTGTTTCTGGCCCCCAAAGCGGAAGTGGGCGGGTCCTGGCGCCCTTAAGCCCCCCTGCCTTGCCCAGGGTTGCCCTGGCAACTGTTGCTGGCCCCCAAAGCGGAAGTGGGCGGGTCCTGACTCCCTTAAGCCCCCTGCCATGCCCAATGTTGCCCTGGCAACTGTTGCTGGCCCCCAAAGCGGAAGTGGGCGGGTCCTGGCGCCCTTAAGCACCCTGACATGCCCAGGGTAGCCCTGGCAACTGTTGCTGGCCCCCAAAGCGGAAGTGGGCGGGTCCTGGCTCCTTAAGCCCCCTGCCATGCCCAATGTTGCCCTGGCAACTGTTGCTGGCCCCCAAAGCGGAAGTGGGCGTGTCCTGGCGCGCTTAAGCACCCTGCCATGCCCAGGGTAGCCCTGGCAACTGTTGCTGGCCCCCAGAGCGGAAATGGGCGGGTCCAGGCCCCATTAAGCCCCCTGCCATGCACAGGTTTGCCCTGGCAACTGTTGCTGGCCCCAAAAGCGGAAGTGGGCGGGTCCTGACTCCCTTAAGCCCCCTGCCATGCCCAGGGTTGCCCTGGCAACTGTTGCTGGCCCCCAAAGCGGAAGTGGGTGGGGCCTGGCGCCCTCCAGCCCCCTGCTATGCCTAGGCTTGCCCTGGCAACTGTTGCTGGGCCCCGAAGCGGAAGTGGGTGGGGCCTGGCGCCCTCAAGCCCCCTGCCATGCCCAGCCATGCCCAGGCTTGCCCTGGAAACTGTTGCTGGGCCCCAAAGCGGAAGTGGGCGGGGCCTGGCGCCTTCCAGCCCCCCTGCCATGCCCAGGCCCTGGCAACTGTTGCTGGCCCCCAAAGCGGAAGTGGGCGGGGTCTGGCGCCCTCCAGCCCCCTGCCATGACCAGGGTTGCCCTGGCAACTGTTGCTGGGCCCCAAAGCAAAAGTGAGCGGGGCCTGGCGCCCTCCAGTCCTTTGCCATGCCCTGCCACGCCCAGGCTTGCCCTGGCAACTGTTGCTGGGCCCCAAAGTGGTATGGGCGGGGCCTTGTGCCCTCCAGCCCCCTGCCATACCCAGGCTTGCCCTGGCAACTGTTGCTGGGCCCAAAAGGCGGAAGTGGGCGGGGCCTGGCGCCCTCCAGCCCCCTGCCATGCTCAGGCTTGCACTAGCAACTGTTGCTGGCCCCCAAAGCGGAAGTGGGCGGGGCAAGGCGCCCTCAAGCCCCCTGCCATGCCCAGGGTTGCCCTGGCAACTGTTGCTGGCCTCCAAAGCGGATGTGGGTTGGGCCTGGCGCCCTCCAGCCCCCTGCCATGCCGAACCATGCCCAGGCTTGCCCTGGCAACAGTTGCTGGGCCCCAAAGCGGAAGTGGGCGGGCCCAGGCGCCCTCAAGCCCCCTGCCATGCCCAGGCTTGCCCTGGCAACTGTTGCTGACCCCCAAAGCATAAGTAGGCGGGGCCAGGCGCCCTCAAGCCCCCTGCCATGCCCAGGGTTGCAATGGCAACTGTTGCTGGCCTCCAAAGCGGAAGTGGGCGGGGCCTGGCGCCCTTTAGCCCCCTGCCATGCTCAGGCTTGCACTAGCAACTGTTGCTGGCCCCCAAAGCGGAAGTGGGCGGGGCCAGGCGCCCTTAAGCCCCCTGCCATGCCCAGGGTTGCCCTGGCAACTGTTGCTGGACTCCAAAGCGGATGTGGGCGGGGCCTGGCGCCCTCCAGCCCCCCTGCCAGGCCCAGCCATGCCCAGGCTTGCCCTGGCAACTGTTGCTGGGCCCCAAAGCGGAAGTTGGCGGGGCCTGGCGCCCTCCAGCCCCCTGCCATGCCCAGGCATGCCCTGGCAACTGTTGCTGGGCCCCAAAGCGGAAGTGGGCGGGGCCTGGCGCCCTCCAGCCCCCTGCCATGCCCAGCCATGCCCAGGCTTGCCCTTGCAACTGTTGCTGGGCCCCAAAGCGGAAGTGGGCGGGGCCAGGCGCCCTAAAGCCCCCTGCCATGCCCAGGGTTGCCCTGGCAACTGTTGCTGGCATCCAAAGCGGATGTGGGCGGGGCCTGGCGTCCTCCAGTCCTCTGCCATGCCCAGCCATGCCAAGCTTGCCCTGGTAACTTTTGCTGGGCCCCAAAGCGGAAGTGTGCGGAGTCTGGCGCCCTCCAGCCCCCTGCCATGCCCAGGCTTGCCCTGGAAACTGTTGCTGGGCCCCAAAGCGGAAGTGGGCGGGGCCTGGCGCCCTCCAGCCCCCTGCCATGCCCAGGCTTGCCCTGGCAACTGTTGCTGGGCCCCAAAGCGGAAGTGGGCGGGGCCTGGCGCCCTCCAGCCCCCTGCCATGCCCAGCCATGCCCAGGCTTGCCCTTGCAACTGTTGCTGGGCCCCAAAGCGGAAGTGGGCGGGGCCTGGCGCCCTCCAGCCCCCTGCCATGCCCAGGCTTGCCCTGGCAACTGTTGCTGGCCCACAAAGGCGGATTTTGGTGGGGCCTGGCGCCCTCCAGCCCCCTGCCATGCCCAGCCATGCCCAGGCTTGCCCTCGCAACTGTTCATGGCCCCCAAAGCGGATGTGGCGGGGCCTGGCGCCCTCCAGCCCCCTGCCATGCCCAGCCATGCCCAGGCTTGCCCTGGCAACTGTTGCTGGGCCCCAAAGCGGAAGTGGGTGGGGCCAGGCGCCCTAAAGCCCCCTGCCATGCCCAGGGTAGCCCTGGCAACTGTTGCTGGCCCCCAAAGCGGAAGTGGGGGGTCCTGGCGCCCTTAAGCCCCCTGCCATGCCCAATGTTGCCCTGGCAACTGTTGCTGGCCCCCAAAGCGGAAGTGGGCGGGTCCTGGCGCCCTCCAGCCCCCTGCCATGCTCAGGCTTGCCCTGGCAACTGTTGCTGGGCCCAAAAGCGTAAGTGGGCGAGGCCAGGCGCCCTCCAGCCTCCTGCCATGCCCAGGCTTTCCCTGGCAACTGTTACTGGGCCCCAAAGCTGAAGTGGGTGGGGCATGGCGCCCTCCAGCCCCCTGCCATGCCCAGGCTTGCCCAGGCTTTCCCTGGCAACTGTTGCTGGCCCCTTAGCAGAAGTGGGTGGGGCCTGGCGCCCTCAAGCCCCCTGCCATGCCCAGGGTTGCCCTGGCAACTGTTGCTGGCCTCCAAAACGGATGTGGGCGGGGCCTGGCGCCATCCAGCATCCTGCCATGCCCTGGATTGCCCTTGCAACTGTTGCTGGGCCCCAAAGCGGAAGTGGGCGGGGCCTGTCGCCCTCCAGCCCCCTGCCATGCCCAGGCTTGCCCTGGCAAATGTTGCTGGGCCCCAAAGCGGAAGTGGGCGGGGCCTGGCGCCCTCCAGCCCCCTGCCATGCCCAGGGTTGCCCTGGCAACTGTTGCTGGGCCCAATAGCGGAAGTGTGCGGAGTCTGGCGCCCTCCAGCCCCCTGCCATGCCCTGGCTTGCCCTGGCAACTGTTGCTGGGCCCCAAAGCGGAAGTGGTCGGGGCCTGGCGCCCTCCAGCCCCCTGCCATGCTCAGGCTTGCCCTGGCAACTGTTGCTGGGCCCAAAAGCGTAAGTGGGCGAGGCCAGGCGCCCTCCAGCCTCCTGCCATGCCCAGGCTTTCCCTGGCAACTGTTACTGGGCCCCAAAGCGGAAGTGGGCGGGGCCTGGCGCCCTCCAGCCCCCTGCCATGCCCAGGCTTGCCCAGGCTTTCCCTGGCAACTGTTGCTGGCCCCTTAGCGGAAGTGGGTGGGGCCTGGCGCCCTCAAGCCCCCTGCCATGCCCAGGGTTGCCCTGGCAACTGTTGCTGGCCTCCAAAGCGGATGTGGGCGGGGCCTGGCGCCCTCCAGCCTCCTGCCATGCCCAGGCTTTCCCTGGCAACTGTTACTGGGCCCCAAAGCGGAAGTGGGCGGGGCCTGGCGCCCTCCAGCCCCCTGCCATGCCCAGGCTTGCCCAGGCTTTCCCTGGCAACTGTTGCTGGCCCCTTAGCGGAAGTGGGTGGGGCCTGGCGCCCTCAAGCCCCCTGCCATGCCCAGGGTTGCCCTGGCAACTGTTGCTGGCCTCCAAAGCGGATGTGGGCGGGGCCTGGCGCCCTCCAGCCCCCTGCCATGCCCAGCTATGCCCAGGCTTGCCCTGGCAACTGTTGCTGGGCCCAATAGCGGAAGTGTGCGGAGTCTGGCGCCCTCCAGCCCCCTGCCATGCCCTGGCTTGCCCTGGCAACTGTTGCTGGCCTCCAAAACGGATGTGGGCGGGGCCTGGCGCCATCCAGCATCCTGCCATGCCCTGGATTGCCCTTGCAACTGTTGCTGGGCCCCAAAGCGGAAGTGGGAGGGGCCTGGCGCCCTCCAGCCCCCTGCCATGCCCAGGGTTGCCCTGGCAACTGTTGCTGGGCCCAATAGTGGAAGTGTGCGGAGTCTGGCGCCCTCCAGCCCCCTGCCATGCCCTGGCTTGCCCTGGCAACTGTTGCTGGGCCCCAAAGCGGAAGTGGGCGGGGCCTGGCGCCCTCCAGCCCCTGCCATGCTCAGGCTTGCCCTGGCAACTGTTGCTGGGCCCAAAAGCGTAAGTGGGCGAGGCACAGGCGCCCTCCAGCCTCCTGCCATGCCCAGGCTTTCCCTGGCAACTGTTACTGGGCCCCAAAGCGGAAGTGGGCGGGGCCTGGCGCCCTCCAGCCCCCTGCCATGCCCAGGCTTGCCCAGGCTTTCCCTGGCAACTGTTGCTGGCCCCTTAGCGGAAGTGGGTGGGGCCTGGCGCCCTCAAGCCCCCTGCCATGCCCAGGGTTGCCCTGGCAACTGTTGCTGGCCTCCAAAGCGGATGTGGGCGGGGCCTGGCGCCCTCCAGCCTCCTGCCATGCCCAGGCTTTCCCTGGCAACTGTTACTGGGCCCCAAAGCGGAAGTGGGCGGGGCCTGGCGCCCTCCAGCCCCCTGCCATGCCCAGGCTTGCCCAGGCTTTCCCTGGCAACTGTTGCTGGCCCCTTAGCGGAAGTGGGTGGGGCCTGGCGCCCTCAAGCCCCCTGCCATGCCCAGGGTTGCCCTGGCAACTGTTGCTGGCCTCCAAAGCGGATGTGGGCGGGGCCTGGCGCCCTCCAGCCCCCTGCCATGCCCAGCCATGCCCAGGCTTGCCCTGGCAACTGTTGCTGGGCCCAATAGCGGAAGTGTGCGGAGTCTGGCGCCCTCCAGCCCCCTGCCATGCCCTGGCTTGCCCTGGCAACTGTTGCTGGCCTCCAAAACGGATGTGGGCGGGGCCTGGCGCCATCCAGCATCCTGCCATGCCCTGGATTGCCCTTGCAACTGTTGCTGGGCCCCAAAGCGGAAGTGGGGCGGGGCCTGTCGCCCTCCAGCCCCCTGCCATGCCCAGGGTTGCCCTGGCAACTGTTGCTGGGCCCAATAGCGGAAGTGTGCGGAGTCTGGCGCCCTCCAGCCCCCTGCCATGCCCTGGCTTGCCCTGGCAACTGTTGCTGGGCCCCAAAGCGGAAGTGGGCGGGGCCTGGCGCCCTCCAGCCCCCTGCCATGCTCAGGCTTGCCCTGGCAACTGTTGCTGGGCCCAAAAGCGTAAGTGGGCGAGGCCAGGCGCCCTCCAGCCTCCTGCCATGCCCAGGCTTTCCCTGGCAACTGTTACTGGGCCCCAAAGCGGAAGTGGGCGGGGCCTGGCGCCCTCCAGCCCCCTGCCATGCCCAGGCTTGCCCAGGCTTTCCCTGGCAACTGTTGCTGGCCCCTTAGCGGAAGTGGGTGGGGCCTGGCGCCCTCAAGCCCCCTGCCATGCCCAGGGTTGCCCTGGCAACTGTTGCTGGCCTCCAAAACGGATGTGGGCGGGGCCTGGCGCCATCCAGCATCCTGCCATGCCCTGGATTGCCCTTGCAACTGTTGCTGGGCCCCAAAGCGGAAGTGGGCGGGGCCTGTGGCCCTCCAGCCCCCAGCCATGCCCAGGCTTGCCCTGGCAACTGTTGCTGGGCCCCAAAGCGGAAGTGGGCGGGGCCTGGCGCCCTACAGCCCCCTGCCATGCCCTGGATTGCCCTTGCAACTGTTGCTGGGCCCCAAAGCGGAAGTGGGCGGGGCTTGGCGCCCTCCAGCCCCCTGCCAGGCCCAGCCATGCCCAGGCTTGCCCTGGCAACTGTTGCTGGGCCCCAAAGCGGAAGTTGGCGGGGCCTGGCGCCCTCCAGCCCCCTGCCATGCTCAGGCATGCCCTGGCAACTGTTGCTGGGCCCCAAAGCGGAAGTGGGCGGGGCCTGGCGCCCTCCAGCCCCCTGCCATGCCCAGCCATGCCCAGGCTTGCCCAGGCAACTGTTGCTGGCCCCCAAAGCGGAAGTGGGCGGGGCCTGGCGCCCTCCAGCCCCCTACCATGCCCAATCATGCCCAGGCTTGCCCTTGCAACTGTTGCTGGGCCCCAAAGAAGAAGTGGGCGGGGCCAGGCGCCCTAAAGCCCCCAGCCATGCCCAGGCTTTCTCTGGCAACTGTTGCTGGCCTCCAAAGCGGATGTGGGCGGGGCAAGGCGCCCTCCAGCCCCCTGCCATGCCCAATTATGCCCAGGCTTGCCCTTGCAACTGTTGCTGGGCCCCAAAGCGGAAGTGGGCGGGGCCAGGCGCCCTAAAGCCCCCTGCCATGCCCAGGGTTGCCCTGGCAACTGTTGCTGGCATCCAAAGCGGATGTGGGCGGGGCCTGGCGTCCTCCAGTCCTCTGCCATGCCCAGCCATGCCAAGCTTGCCCTGGTAACTTTTGCTGGGCCCCAAAGCGGAAGTGTGCGGAGTCTGGCGCCCTCCAGCCCCCTGCCATGCCCAGGCTTGCCCTGGAAACTGTTGCTGGGCCCCAAAGCGGAAGTGGGCGGGGCCTGGCGCCCTCCAGCCCCCTGCCATGCCCAGGCTTGCCCTGGCAACTGTTGCTGGGCCCCAAAGCGGAAGTGGGCGGGGCCTGGCGCCCTCCAGCCCCCTGCCATGCCCAGCCATGCCCAGGCTTGCCCTTGCAACTGTTGCTGGGCCCCAAAGAGGAAGTGGGCATGGCCTGGCGCCCTCCAGCCCCCTGCCATGCCCAGGCTTGCCCTGGCAACTGTTGCTGGCCCACAAAGCGGATTTTGGTGGGGCCTGGCGCCCTCCAGCCCCCTGCCATGCCCAGCCATGCCCAGGCTTGCCCTCGCAACTGTTCATGGCCCCCAAAGCGGATGTGGGCGGGGCCTGGCGCCCTCCAGCCCCCTGCCATGCCCAGCCATGCCCAGGCTTGCCCTGGCAACTGTTGCTGGGCCCCAAAGCGGAAGTGGGTGGGGCCAGGCGCCCTAAAGCCCCCTGCCATGCCCAGGGTAGCCCTGGCAACTGTTGCTGGCCCCCAAAGCGGAAGTGGGGGGTCCTGGCGCCCTTAAGCCCCCTGCCATGCCCAATGTTGCCCTGGCAACTGTTGCTGGCCCCCAAAGCGGAAGTGGGCGGGTCCTGGCGCCCTTAAGCCCCCTGTCATGCCCAGGGTAGCCCTGGCAACTGTTGCTGGCCCCCAAAGCGGAAGTGGGCGGGTCATGGCGCCCTTAAGCCCCCTGCCATGCCCAATGTTGCCCTGGCAACTGTTGCTGGCCCCTAAAGCGGAAGTGGGCGGGTCCTAGCCCCCTGCCATGCCCAGGTTTGCCCTGGCAACTGTTGCTGGCCCCCAAAGCGGAAGTGGGCGGGTCCAGGCCCCCTTAAGCCCCCTGCCATGCCCAGGGTTGCCCTGGCAACTGTTGCTGGCCCCCAAAGCGGAAGTGGGCGGGTCCAGGCCCCCTTAAGCCCCCTGCCATGCCTAGGGTTGCCCTGGCAACTGTTGCTGGCCCCCAAAGCGGAAGTGGGCGGGTCCAGGCCCCCTTAAGCCCCTGCCTTGCCCAGGGTTGCCCTGGCAACTGTTGCTGGTCCCCAAAGCGGAAGTGGGCGGGTCCTGACTCCCTTAAGCCCCCTGCCTTGCCCAGGGTTGCCCTGGCAACTTTTGCTGGCCCCCAAAGCGGAAGTGGGCGGGTCCTGGCGCCCTTAAGCCCCTTGCCATGCCCAATGTTGCCCTGGCAACTGTTGCTGGGCCCCAAAGCGGAAGTGGGCGGGTCCTGGCGCCCTTAAGCCCCCTGCCATGCCCAGGGTAGCCCTGGCAACTGTTGCTGGCCCCCAAAGCGGAAGTGGGCGGGTCCAGGCGCCCTTAAGCCCCCTGCCATGCCCAGGGTAGCCCTGGCAACTGTTTCTGGCCCCCAAAGCGGAAGTGGGCGGGTCCTGGCGCCCTTAAGCCCCCTGCCTTGCCCAGGGTTGCCCTGGCAACTGTTGCTGGCCCCCAAAGCGGAATTGGGCGGGTCCTGACTCCCTTAAGCCCCCTGCCATGCCCAATGTTGCCCTGGCAACTGTTGCTGGCCCCCAAAGCGGAAGTGGGCGGGTCCTGGCGCCCTTAAGCCCCCTGCCATGCCCAGGGTAGCCTTGGCAACTGTTGCTGGCCCCCAAAGCGGAAATGGGCGGGTCCAGGCCCCATTAAGCCCCATGCCATGCACAGGTTTGCCCTGGCAACTGTTGCTGGCCCCAAAAGCGGAAGTGGGCGGGTCCTGACTCCCTTAAGCCCCCTGCCATGCCCAGGGTTGCCCTGGCAACTGTTGCTGGCCCCCAAAGCGGAAGTGGGTGGGGCCTGGCGCCCTCCAGCCCCCTGCTATGCCTAGGCTTGCCCTGGAAACTGTTGCTGGGCCCCGAAGCGGAAGTGGGTGGGGCCTGGCGCCCTCAAGCCCCCTGCCATGCCCAGCCATGCCCAGGCTTGCCCTGGAAACTGTTGCTGGGCCCCAAAGCGGAAGTGGGCGGGGCCTGGCGCCCTCCAGCCCCCCTGCCATGCCCAGGCCCTGGCAACTGTTGCTGGCCCCCAAAGCGGAAGTGGGCGGGGTCTGGCGCCCTCCAGCCCCCTGCCATGACCAGGGTTGCCCTGGCAACTGTTGCTGGGCCCCAAAGCAAAAGTGAGCGGGGCCTGGCGCCCTCCAGTCCTTTGCCATGCCCTGCCACGCCCAGGCTTGCCCTGGCAACTGTTGCTGGGCCCCAAAGTGGTATGGGCGGGGCCTTGTGCCCTCCAGCCCCCTGCCATACCCAGGCTTGCCCTGGCAACTGTTGCTGGGCCCAAAAAGCGGAAGTGGGCGGGGCCTGGTGCCCTCCAGCCCCCTGCCATGCCCAACCATGCCCAGGCTTGCCCTGGCAACTGTTGCTGGGCCCCAAAGCGGAAGTGGGCGGGGCCTGGCGCCCTCCAGCCCCCTGCCATGCTCATTGCTTGCACTAGCAACTGTTGCTGGCCCCCAAAGCGGAAGTGGGCGGGGCAAGGCGCCCTCAAGCCCCCTGCCATGCCCAGGGTTGCCCTGGCAACTGTTGCTGGCCTCCAAAGCGGATGTGGGTTGGGCCTGGCGCCCTCCAGCCCCCTGCCATGCCGAACCATGCCCAGGCTTGCCCTGGCAACAGTTGCTGGGCCCCAAAGCGGAAGTGGGCGGGCACAGGCGCCCTCAAGCCCCCTGCCATGCCCAGGCTTGCCCTGGCAACTGTTGCTGACCCCCAAAGCATAAGTAGGCGGGGCCAGGCGCCCTCAAGCCCCCTGCCGTGCCCAGGGTTGCAATGGCAACTGTTGCTGGCCTCCAAAGCGGAAGTGGGCGGGGCCTGGCGCCCTTTAGCCCCCTGCCATGCTCAGGCTTGCACTAGCAACTGTTGCTGGCCCCCAAAGCGGAAGTGGGCGGGGCCAGGCGCCCTTAAGCCCCCTGCCATGCCCAGGGTTGCCCTGGCAACTGTTGCTGGACTCCAAAGCGGATGTGGGCGGGGCCTGGCGCCCTCAAGCCCCCTGCCATCCCCAGCCATGCCCAGGCTTGCCCTGACAACTGTTGCTGGGCCCAATAGCGGAAGTGGGCGGGGTCTGGCGCCCTCCAGTCCCCTGCCATGCCCAGTCTTGCCCTGGCAACTGTTGCTGGGCCCCAAAGCGGAAGTGGGAGGGGCCTGGCACCCTCCATCCCCCTGCCATGCCCAGGCTTGCCCTGGCAACTGTTGCTGGGCCCCAAAGCAGAAGTGGGTGGGGCCTGGCACCCTCAAGCCCCCTGCCATGCCCAGCCATGCCCAGGCTTGCCCTGGCAACTGTTGCTGGCCCCAAAGCGGAAGTGGGCGGGTCCAGGCGCCCTCAAGCCCCCTGCCATGCCCAGGGTTGCCCTGGCAACTGTTGCTGGGCCCCAAAGCAGAAGTGGGTTGGGCCTGGCACCCTCAAGCCCCCTGCCATGCCCAGCCATGCCCAGGCTTGCCCTGGCAACTGTTGCTGCCCCCAAAGCGGAAGTGGGCGGGTCCAGGCGCCCTTAAGCCCACTGCCATGTCCAATGTTGCCCTGGCAACTGTTGCTGGCCCCCAAAGTGGAAGTGGGCGGGTTCAGGCCCCCTTAAGCCCCCTGCGATGCCCATGGTTGCCCTGGAAACTAATGCTGGCCCCCAAAGCGGAAGTGGGCGGGTCCAGGCCCCCTTAAGCCCTCTGCCTTGCCCAGGGTTGCCTAGGCAACTGTTGCTGGCCCCCAAAGCGGAAGTGGGCGGGTCCAGGCCCCCTTAAGCCCCCTGCCTTGCCCAGGGTTGCCCTGGCAACTGTTGCTGGTCCCCAAAGCGGAAGTGGGCGGGTCCTGACTCCCTTAAGCCCCCTGCCTTGCCCAGGGTTGCCCTGGCAACTTTTGCTGGCCCCCAAAGCGGAAGTGGGCGGGTCCTGACTCCCTTAAGCCCCCTGCCATGCCCAATGATGCCCTGGCAACTGTTGCTGCCCCCCAAAGCGGAAGTGGGCGGGTCCTGGTGCCCTTAAGCCCCCTGCCATGCCCAGGGTTGCCCTGGCAACTGTTGCTGGCCCCCAAAGCGGAAGTGGGCAGGTCCAGGCCTTTTTAAGCCTCCTGCCATGCCCCTGGTTGCCCTGGCAACTGTTGCTGGCCCCCAAAGCGGAAGTGGGCGGGTCCTGGCGCCCTTAAGCCCCCTGCCATGCCCAATGATGCCCTGGCAACTGTTGCTGGCCCCCAAAGCGGAAGTGGGCGGGTCCAGGCCCCCTTAAGCCCCCTGCCATGCCCATGGTTGCCCTGGAAACTGTTGCTGGCCCCCAAAGCGGAAGTGGGCGTGTCCAGGCGCCCTTAAGCTCCCTGCCATGCCCAATGTTGCCCTGGCAACTGTTGCTGGTCCCCAAAGCGGAAGTGGGCGGGTCCTGACTCCCTTAAGCCCAATGCCTTTCCCAGGGTTGCCCTGGCAACTGTTGCTGGCCCCCAAAGCGGAAGTGGGCGGGTCCTGACTCCCTTAAGCCCCCTTCCATGCCCAATGTTGCCCTGGCAACTGTTGCTGGCCCCCAAAGCGGAAGTGGGCGGGTCCTGGCGCCCTTAAGCCCCCTGCCATGCCCAGGGTAGCCCTGGCAACTGTTGCTGGCCCCCAAAGCGGAAGTGGGCGGGTCCTGGCGCCCTTAAGCCCCTTGCCATGCCCAATGTTGCCCTGGCAACTGTTGCTGGGCCCCAAAGCGGAAGTGGGCGGGTCCTGGCGCCCTTAAGCCCCCTGCCATGCCCAGGGTAGCCCTGGCAACTGTTGCTGGCCCCCAAAGCGGAAGTGGGCGGGTCCTGGCGCCCTTAAGCCCCTTGCCATGCCCAATGTTGCCCTGGCAACTGTTGCTGGGCCCCAAAGCGGAAGTGGGCGGGTCCTGGCGCCCTTAAGCCCCCTGCCATGCCCAGGGTAGCCCTGGCAACTGTTGCTGGCCCCCAAAGCGGAAGTGGGCGGGTCCAGGCGCCCTTAAGCCCCCTGCCATGCCCAGGGTAGCCCTGGCAACTGTTTCTGGCCCCCAAAGCGGAAGTGGGCGGGTCCTGGCGCCCTTAAGCCCCCTGCCTTGCCCAGGGTTGCCCTGGCAACTGTTGCTGGCCCCCAAAGCGGAAGTGGGCGGGTCCTGACTCCCTTAAGCCCCCTGCCATGCCCAATGTTGCCCTGGCAACTGTTGCTGGCCCCCAAAGCGGAAGTGGGCGGGTCCTGGCGCCCTTAAGCACCCTGACATGCCCAGGGTAGCCCTGGCAACTGTTGCTGGCCCCCAAAGCGGAAGTGGGCGGGTCCTGGCTCCCTTAAGCCCCCTGCCATGCCCAATGTTGCCCTGGCAACTGTTGCTGGCCCCCAAAGCGGAAGTGGGCGTGTCCTGGCGCGCTTAAGCACCCTGCCATGCCCAGGGTAGCCCTGGCAACTGTTGCTGGCCCCCAGAGCGGAAATGGGCGGGTCCAGGCCCCATTAAGCCCCCTGCCATGCACAGGTTTGCCCTGGCAACTGTTGCTGGCCCCAAAAGCGGAAGTGGGCGGGTCCTGACTCCCTTAAGCCCCCTGCCATGCCCAGGGTTGCCCTGGCAACTGTTGCTGGCCCCCAAAGCGGAAGTGGGTGGGGCCTGGCGCCCTCCAGCCCCCTGCTATGCCTAGGCTTGCCCTGGCAACTGTTGCTGGGCCCCGAAGCGGAAGTGGGTGGGGCCTGGCGCCCTCAAGCCCCCTGCCATGCCCAGCCATGCCCAGGCTTGCCCTGGAAACTGTTGCTGGGCCCCAAAGCGGAAGTGGGCGGGGCCTGGCGCCTTCCAGCCCCCCTGCCATGCCCAGGCCCTGGCAACTGTTGCTGGCCCCCAAAGCGGAAGTGGGCGGGGTCTGGCGCCCTCCAGCCCCCTGCCATGACCAGGGTTGCCCTGGCAACTGTTGCTGGGCCCCAAAGCAAAAGTGAGCGGGGCCTGGCGCCCTCCAGTCCTTTGCCATGCCCTGCCACGCCCAGGCTTGCCCTGGCAACTGTTGCTGGGCCCCAAAGTGGTATGGGCGGGGCCTTGTGCCCTCCAGACCCCTGCCATACCCAGGCTTGCCCTGGCAACTGTTGCTGGGCCCAAAAGGCGGAAGTGGGCGGGGCCTGGCGCCCTCCAGCCCCCTGCCATGCTCAGGCTTGCACTAGCAACTGTTGCTGGCCCCCAAAGCGGAAGTGGGCGGGGCAAGGCGCCCTCAAGCCCCCTGCCATGCCCAGGGTTGCCCTGGCAACTGTTGCTGGCCTCCAAAGCGGATGTGGGTTGGGCCTGGCGCCCTCCAGCCCCCTGCCATGCCGAACCATGCCCAGGCTTGCCCTGGCAACAGTTGCTGGGCCCCAAAGCGGAAGTGGGCGGGCCCAGGCGCCCTCAAGCCCCCTGCCATGCCCAGGCTTGCCCTGGCAACTGTTGCTGACCCCCAAAGCATAAGTAGGCGGGGCCAGGCGCCCTCAAGCCCCCTGCCATGCCCAGGGTTGCAATGGCAACTGTTGCTGGCCTCCAAAGCGGAAGTGGGCGGGGCCTGGCGCCCTTTAGCCCCCTGCCATGCTCAGGCTTGCACTAGCAACTGTTGCTGGCCCCCAAAGCGGAAGTGGGCGGGGCCAGGCGCCCTTAAGCCCCCTGCCATGCCCAGGGTTGCCCTGGCAACTGTTGCTGGACTCCAAAGCGGATGTGGGCGGGGCCTGGCGCCCTCCAGCCCCCTGCCATCCCCAGCCATGCCCAGGCTTGCCCTGACAACTGTTGCTGGGCCCAATAGCGGAAGTGGGCGGGGTCTGGCGCCCTCCAGTCCCCTGCCATGCCCCGTCTTGCCCTGGCAACTGTTGCTGGGCCCCAAAGCGGAAGTGGGCGGGGCCTGGCGCCCTCCAGCCCCCTGCCATGCCCAGGCTTGCCCTGGCAACTGTTGCTGGGCCCCAAAGCAGAAGTGGGTGGGGCCTGGCACCCTCAAGCCCCCTGCCATGCCCAGACATGCCCAGGCTTGCCCTGGCAACTGTTGCTGGCCCCAAAGCGGAAGTGGGCGGGTCCAGGCGCCCTCAAGCCCCCTGCCATGCCCAGGGTTGCCCTGGCAACTGTTGCTGGGCCCCAAAGCAGAAGTGGGTGGGTCCTGGCACCCTCAAGCCCCCTGCCATGCCCAGCCATGCCCAGGCTTGCCCTGGCAACTGTTGCTGCCCCCAAAGCGGAAGTGGGCGGGTCCAGGCGCCCTTAAGCCCACTGCCATGCCCAATGTTGCCCTGGCAACTGTTGCTGGCCCCCAAAGTGGAAGTGGGCGGGTTCAGGCCCCCTTAAGCCCCCTGCGATGCCCATGGTTGCCCTGGAAACTAATGCTGGCCCCCAAAGCGGAAGTGGGCGGGTCCAGGCCCCCTTAAGCCCCCTGCCTTGCCCAGGGTTGCCTAGGCAACTGTTGCTGGCCCCCAAAGCGGAAGTGGGCGGGTCCAGGCCCCCTTAAGCCCCCTGCCTTGCCCAGGGTTGCCCTGGCAACTGTTGCTGGTCCCCAAAGCGGAAGTGGGCGGGTCCTGACTCCCTTAAGCCCCCTGCCTTGCCCAGGGTTGCCCTGGCAACTTTTGCTGGCACCCAAAGCGGAAGTGGGCGGGTCCTGACTCCCTTAAGCCCCCTGCCATGCCCAATGATGCCCTGGCAACTGTTGCTGCCCCCCAAAGCGGAAGTGGGCGGGTCCTGGCGCCCTTAAGCCCCCTGCCATGCCCAGGGTTGCCCTGGCAACTGTTGCTGGCCCCCAAAGCGGAAGTGGGCGGGTCCTGGCGCCCTTAAGCCCCCTGCCATGCCCAGGGTTGCCCTGGCAACTGTTGCTGGGCCCCAAAGCAGAAGTGGGTTGGGCCTGGCACCCTCAAGCCCCCTGCCATGCCCAGCCATGCCCAGGCTTGCCCTGGCAACTGTTGCTGCCCCCAAAGCGGAAGTGGGCGGGTCCAGGCGCCCTTAAGCCCACTGCCATGCCCAATGTTGCCCTGGCAACTGTTGCTGGCCCCCAAAGTGGAAGTGGGCGGGTTCAGGCCCCCTTAAGCCCCCTGCGATGCCCATGGTTGCCCTGGAAACTAATGCTGGCCCCCAAAGCGGAAGTGGGCGGGTCCAGGCCCCCTTAAGCCCTCTGCCTTGCCCAGGGTTGCCTAGGCAACTGTTGCTGGCCCCCAAAGCGGAAGTGGGCGGGTCCAGGCCCCCTTAAGCCCCCTGCCTTGCCCAGGGTTGCCCTGGCAACTGTTGCTGGTCCCCAAAGCGGAAGTGGGCGGGTCCTGACTCCCTTAAGCCCCCTGCCTTGCCCAGGGTTGCCCTGGCAACTTTTGCTGGCCCCCAAAGCGGAAGTGGGCGGGTCCTGACTCCCTTAAGCCCCCTGCCATGCCCAATGATGCCCTGGCAACTGTTGCTGCCCCCCAAAGCGGAAGTGGGCGGGTCCTGGTGCCCTTAAGCCCCCTGCCATGCCCAGGGTTGCCCTGGCAACTGTTGCTGGCCCCCAAAGCGGAAGTGGGCAGGTCCAGGCCTTTTTAAGCCTCCTGCCATGCCCCTGGTTGCCCTGGCAACTGTTGCTGGCCCCCAAAGCGGAAGTGGGCGGGTCCTGGCGCCCTTAAGCCCCCTGCCATGCCCAATGATGCCCTGGCAACTGTTGCTGGCCCCCAAAGCGGAAGTGGGCGGGTCCAGGCCCCCTTAAGCCCCCTGCCATGCCCATGGTTGCCCTGGAAACTGTTGCTGGCCCCCATAGCGGAAGTGGGCGTGTCCAGGCGCCCTTAAGCTCCCTGCCATGCCCAATGTTGCCCTGGCAACTGTTGCTGGTCCCCAAAGCGGAAGTGGGCGGGTCCTGACTCCCTTAAGCCCAATGCCTTTCCCAGGGTTGCCCTGGCAACTGTTGCTGGCCCCCAAAGCGGAAGTGGGCGGGTCCTGACTCCCTTAAGCCCCCTTCCATGCCCAATGTTGCCCTGGCAACTGTTGCTGGCCCCCAAAGCGGAAGTGGGCGGGTCCTGGCGCCCTTAAGCCCCCTGCCATGCCCAGGGTAGCCCTGGCAACTGTTGCTGGCCCCCAAAGCGGAAGTGGGCGGGTCCTGGCGCCCTTAAGCCCCTTGCCATGCCCAATGTTGCCCTGGCAACTGTTGCTGGGCCCCAAAGCGGAAGTGGGCGGGTCCTGGCGCCCTTAAGCCCCCTGCCATGCCCAGGGTAGCCCTGGCAACTGTTGCTGGCCCCCAAAGCGGAAGTGGGCGGGTCCTGGCGCCCTTAAGCCCCTTGCCATGCCCAATGTTGCCCTGGCAACTGTTGCTGGGCCCCAAAGCGGAAGTGGGCGGGTCCTGGCGCCCTTAAGCCCCCTGCCATGCCCAGGGTAGCCCTGGCAACTGTTGCTGGCCCCCAAAGCGGAAGTGGGCGGGTCCAGGCGCCCTTAAGCCCCCTGCCATGCCCAGGGTAGCCCTGGCAACTGTTTCTGGCCCCCAAAGCGGAAGTGGGCGGGTCCTGGCGCCCTTAAGCCCCCTGCCTTGCCCAGGGTTGCCCTGGCAACTGTTGCTGGCCCCCAAAGCGGAAGTGGGCGGGTCCTGACTCCCTTAAGCCCCCTGCCATGCCCAATGTTGCCCTGGCAACTGTTGCTGGCCCCCAAAGCGGAAGTGGGCGGGTCCTGGCGCCCTTAAGCACCCTGCCATGCCCAGGGTAGCCCTGGCAACTGTTGCTGGCCCCCAAAGCGGAAGTGGGCGGGTCCTGACTCCCTTAAGCCCCCTGCCATGCCTAATGTTGCCCTGGCAACTGTTGCTGGCCCCCAAAGCGGAAGTGGGCGTGTCCTGGCGCGCTTAAGCACCCTGCCATGCCCAGGGTAGCCCTGGCAACTGTTGCTGGCCCCCAGAGCGGAAATGGGCGGGTCCAGGCCCCATTAAGCCCCCTGCCATGCACAGGTTTGCCCTGGCAACTGTTGCTGGCCCCAAAAGCGGAAGTGGGCGGGTCCTGACTCCCTTAAGCCCCCTGCCATGCCCAGGGTTGCCCTGGCAACTGTTGCTGGCCCCCAAAGCGGAAGTGGGTGGGGCCTGGCGCCCTCCAGCCCCCTGCTATGCCTAGGCTTGCCCTGGCAACTGTTGCTGGGCCCCGAAGCGGAAGTGGGTGGGGCCTGGCGCCCTCAAGCCCCCTGCCATGCCCAGCCATGCCCAGGCTTGCCCTGGAAACTGTTGCTGGGCCCCAAAGCGGAAGTGGGCGGGGCCTGGCGCCTTCCAGCCCCCCTGCCATGCCCAGGCCCTGGCAACTGTTGCTGGCCCCCAAAGCGGAAGTGGGCGGGGTCTGGCGCCCTCCAGCCCCCTGCCATGACCAGGGTTGCCCTGGCAACTGTTGCTGGGCCCCAAAGCAAAAGTGAGCGGGGCCTGGCGCCCTCCAGTCCTTTGCCATGCCCTGCCACGCCCAGGCTTGCCCTGGCAACTGTTGCTGGGCCCCAAAGTGGTATGGGCGGGGCCTTGTGCCCTCCAGCCCCCTGCCATACCCAGGCTTGCCCTGGCAACTGTTGCTGGGCCCAAAAGGCGGAAGTGGGCGGGGCCTGGCGCCCTCCAGCCCCCTGCCATGCTCAGGCTTGCACTAGCAACTGTTGCTGGCCCCCAAAGCGGAAGTGGGCGGGGCAAGGCGCCCTCAAGCCCCCTGCCATGCCCAGGGTTGCCCTGGCAACTGTTGCTGGCCTCCAAAGCGGATGTGGGTTGGGCCTGGCGCCCTCCAGCCCCCTGCCATGCCGAACCATGCCCAGGCTTGCCCTGGCAACAGTTGCTGGGCCCCAAAGCGGAAGTGGGCGGGCCCAGGCGCCCTCAAGCCCCCTGCCATGCCCAGGCTTGCCCTGGCAACTGTTGCTGACCCCCAAAGCATAAGTAGGCGGGGCCAGGCGCCCTCAAGCCCCCTGCCATGCCCAGGGTTGCAATGGCAACTGTTGCTGGCCTCCAAAGCGGAAGTGGGCGGGGCCTGGCGCCCTTTAGCCCCCTGCCATGCTCAGGCTTGCACTAGCAACTGTTGCTGGCCCCCAAAGCGGAAGTGGGCGGGGCCAGGCGCCCTTAAGCCCCCTGCCATGCCCAGGGTTGCCCTGGCAACTGTTGCTGGACTCCAAAGCGGATGTGGGCGGGGCCTGGCGCCCTCCAGCCCCCTGCCATCCCCAGCCATGCCCAGGCTTGCCCTGACAACTGTTGCTGGGCCCAATAGCGGAAGTGGGCGGGGTCTGGCGCCCTCCAGTCCCCTGCCATGCCCAGTCTTGCCCTGGCAACTGTTGCTGGGCCCCAAAGCGGAAGTGGGCGGGGCCTGGCGCCCTCCAGCCCCCTGCCATGCCCAGGCTTGCCCTGGCAACTGTTGCTGGGCCCCAAAGCAGAAGTGGGTGGGGCCTGGCACCCTCAAGCCCCCTGCCATGCCCAGACATGCCCAGGCTTGCCCTGGCAACTGTTGCTGGCCCCAAAGCGGAAGTGGGCGGGTCCAGGCGCCCTCAAGCCCCCTGCCATGCCCAGGGTTGCCCTGGCAACTGTTGCTGGGCCCCAAAGCAGAAGTGGGTGGGGCCTGGCACCCTCAAGCCCCCTGCCATGCCCAGCCATGCCCAGGCTTGCCCTGGCAACTGTTGCTGCCCCCAAAGCGGAAGTGGGCGGGTCCAGGCGCCCTTAAGCCCACTGCCATGCCCAATGTTGCCCTGGCAACTGTTGCTGGCCCCCAAAGTGGAAGTGGGCGGGTTCAGGCCCCCTTAAGCCCCCTGCGATGCCCATGGTTGCCCTGGAAACTAATGCTGGCCCCCAAAGCGGAAGTGGGCGGGTCCAGGCCCCCTTAAGCCCCCTGCCTTGCCCAGGGTTGCCTAGGCAACTGTTGCTGGCCCCCAAAGCGGAAGTGGGCGGGTCCAGGCCCCCTTAAGCCCCCTGCCTTGCCCAGGGTTTCCCTGGCAACTGTTGCTGGTCCCCAAAGCGGAAGTGGGCGGGTCCTGACTCCCTTAAGCCCCCTGCCTTGCCCAGGGTTGCCCTGGCAACTTTTGCTGGCACCCAAAGCGGAAGTGGGCGGGTCCTGACTCCCTTAAGCCCCCTGCCATGCCCAATGATGCCCTGGCAACTGTTGCTGCCCCCCAAAGCGGAAGTGGGCGGGTCCTGGCGCCCTTAAGCCCCCTGCCATGCCCAGGGTTGCCCTGGCAACTGTTGCTGGCCCCCAAAGCGGAAGTGGGCAGGTCCAGGCCTTTTTAAGCCTCCTGCCATGCCCATGGTTGCCCTGGCAACTGTTGCTGGCCCCCAAAGCGGAAGTGGGCGGGTCCTGGCGCCCTTAAGCCCCCTGCCATGCCCAATGATGCCCTGGCAACTGTTGCTGGCCCCCAAAGCGGAAGTGGGCGGGTCCAGGCCCCCTTAAGCCCCCTGCCATGCCCATGGTTGCCCTGGAAACTGTTGCTGGCCCCCAAAGCGGAAGTGGGCGGGTCCAGGCGCCCTTAAGCTCCCTGCCATGCCCAATGTTGCCCTGGCAACTGTTGCTGGTCCCCAAAGCGGAAGTGGGCGGGTCCTGACTCCCTTAAGCCCCATGCCTTTCCCAGGGTTGCCCTGGCAACTGTTGCTGGCCCCCAAAGCGGAAGTGGGCGGGTCCTGACTCCCTTAAGCCCCCTGCCATGCCCAATGTTGCCCTGGCAACTGTTGCTGGCCCCCAAAGCGGAAGTGGGCGGGTCCTGGCGCCCTTAAGCCCCTTGCCATGCCCAATGTTGCCCTGGCAACTGTTGCTGGGCCCCAAAGCGGAAGTGGGCGGGTCCTGGCGCCCTTAAGCCCCCTGCCATGCCCAGGGTAGCCCTGGCAACTGTTGCTGGCCCCCAAAGCGGAAGTGGGCGGGTCCAGGCGCCCTTAAGCCCCCTGCCATGCCCAGGGTAGCCCTGGCAACTGTTGCTGGCCCCCAAAGCGGAAGTGGGCGGGTCCTGACTCCCTTAAGCCCCCTGCCATGCCCAATGTTGCCCTGGCAACTGTTGCTGGCCCCCAAAGCGGAAGTGGGCGGGTCCTGGCGCCTTAAGCACCCTGCCATGCCCAGGGTAGCCCTGGCAACTGTTGCTGGCCCCCAAAGCGGAAGTGGGCGGGTCCTGACTCCCTTAAGCCCCCTGCCATGCCCATTGTTGCCCTGGCAACTGTTGCTGGCCCCGAAAGCGGAAGTGGGCGGGTCCTGGCGCCCTTAAGCACCCTGCCATGCCCAGGGTAGCCCTGGCAACTGTTGCTGGCCCCCAGAGCGGAAATGGGCGGGTCCAGGCCCCATTAAGCCCCCTGCCATGCACAGGTTTGCCCTGGCAACTGTTGCTGGCCCCAAAAGCGGAAGTGGGCGGGTCCTGACTCCCTTAAGCCCCCTGCCATGCCCAGGGTTGCCCTGGCAACTGTTGCTGGCCCCCAAAGCGGAAGTGGGTGGGGCCTGGCGCCCTCCAGCCCCCTGCTATGCCTAGGCTTGCCCTGGCAACTGTTGCTGGGCCCCGAAGCGGAAGTGGGTGGGGCCTGGCGCCCTCAAGCCCCCTGCCATGCCCAGCCATGCCCAGGCTTGCCCTGGAAACTGTTGCTGGGCCCCAAAGCGGAAGTGGACGGGGCCTGGCGCCCTCCAGCCCCCCTGCCATGCCCAGGCCCTGGCAACTGTTGCTGGCCCCCAAAGCGGAAGTGGGCGGGGTCTGGCGCCCTCCAGCCCCCTGCCATGACCAGGGTTGCCCTGGCAACTGTTGCTGGGCCCCAAAGCAAAAGTGAGCGGGGCCTGGCGCCCTCCAGTCCTTTGCCATGCCCTGCCACGCCCAGGCTTGCCCTGGCAACTGTTGCTGGGCCCCAAAGTGGTATGGGCGGGGCCTTGTGCCCTCCAGCCCCCTGCCATACCCAGGCTTGCCCTGGCAACTGTTGCTGGGCCCAAAAAGCGGAAGTTGGCGGGACCTGGTGCCCTCCAGCCCCCTGCCATGCCCAACCATGCCCAGGCTTGCCCTGGCAACTGTTGCTGGGCCCCAAAGCGGAAGTGGGCGGGGCCTGGCGCCCTCCAGCCCCCTGCCATGCTCAGGCTTGCACTAGCAACTGTTGCTGGCCCCCAAAGCGGAAGTTGGCCTGGCAAGGCGCCCTCAAGCCCCCTGCCATGCCCAGGGTTGCCCTGGCAACTGTTGCTGGCCTCCAAAGCGGATGTGGGTTGGGCCTGGCGCCCTCCAGCCCCCTGCCATGCCGAACCATGCCCAGGCTTGCCCTGGCAACAGTTGCTGGGCCCCAAAGCGGAAGTGGGCGGGCCCAGGCGCCCTCAAGCCCCCTGCCATGCCCAGGCTTGCCCTGGCAACTGTTGCTGACCCCCAAAGCATAAGTAGGCGGGGCCAGGCGCCCTCAAGCCCCCTGCCATGCCCAGGGTTGCAATGGCAACTGTTGCTGGCCTCCAAAGCGGAAGTGGGCGGGGCCTGGCGCCCTTTAGCCCCCTGCCATGCTCAGGCTTGCACTAGCAACTGTTGCTGGCCCCCAAAGCGGAAGTGGGCGGGGCCAGGCGCCCTTAAGCCCCCTGCCATGCCCAGGGTTGCCCTGGCAACTGTTGCTGGACTCCAAAGCGGATGTGGGCGGGGCCTGGCGCCCTCCAGCCCCCTGCCATCCCCAGCCATGCCCAGGCTTGCCCTGACAACTGTTGCTGGGCCCAATAGCGGAAGTGGGCGGGGTCTGGCGCCCTCCAGTCCCCTGCCATGCCCAGTCTTGCCCTGGCAACTGTTGCTGGGCCCCGAAGCGGAAGTGGGCGGGGCCTGGCGCCCTCCAGCCCCCTGCCATGCCCAGGCTTGCCCTGGCAACTGTTGCTGGGCCCCAAAGCAGAAGTGGGTGGGGCCTGGCACCCTCAAGCCCCCTGCCATGCCCAGACATGCCCAGGCTTGCCCTGGCAACTGTTGCTGGCCCCAAAGCGGAAGTGGGCGGGTCCAGGCGCCCTCAAGCCCCCTGCCATGCCCAGGGTTGCCCTGGCAACTGTTGCTGGGCCCCAAAGCAGAAGTGGGTGGGGCCTGGCACCCTCAAGCCCCCTGCCATGCCCAGCCATGCCCAGGCTTTCCCTGGCAACTGTTGCTGCCCCCAAAGCGGAAGTGGGCGGGTCCAGGCGCCCTTAAGCCCACTGCCATGCCCAATGTTGCCCTGGCAACTGTTGCTGGCCCCCAAAGTGGAAGTGGGCGGGTTCAGGCCCCCTTAAGCCCCCTGCGATGCCCATGGTTGCCCTGGAAACTAATGCTGGCCCCCAAAGCGGAAGTGGGCGGGTCCAGGCCCCCTTAAGCCCCCTGCCTTGCCCAGGGTTGCCTAGGCAACTGTTGCTGGCCCCCAAAGCGGAAGTGGGCGGGTCCAGGCCCCCTTAAGCCCCCTGCCTTGCCCAGGGTTGCCCTGGCAACTGTTGCTGGTCCCCAAAGCGGAAGTGGGCGGGTCCTGACTCCCTTAAGCCCCCTGCCTTGCCCAGGGTTGCCCTGGCAACTTTTGCTGGCACCCAAAGCGGAAGTGGGCGGGTCCTGACTCCCTTAAGCCCCCTGCCATGCCCAATGATGCCCTGGCAACTGTTGCTGCCCCCCAAAGCGGAAGTGGGCGGGTCCTGGCGCCCTTAAGCCCCCTGCCATGCCCAGGGTTGCCCTGGCAACTGTTGCTGGCCCCCAAAGCGGAAGTGGGCAGGTCCAGGCCTTTTTAAGCCTCCTGCCATGCCCATGGTTGCCCTGGCAACTGTTGCTGGCCCCCAAAGCGGAAGTGGGCGGGTCCTGGCGCCCTTAAGCCCCCTGCCATGCCCAATGATGCCCTGGCAACTGTTGCTGGCCCCCAAAGCGGAAGTGGGCGGGTCCAGGCCCCCTTAAGCCCCCTGCCATGCCCATGGTTGCCATGGAAACTGTTGCTGGCCCCCAAAGCGGAAGTGGGCGGGTCCAGGCGCCCTTAAGCTCCCTGCCATGCCCAATGTTGCCCTGGCAACTGTTGCTGGTCCCCAAAGCGGAAGTGGGCGGGTCCTGACTCCCTTAAGCCCCATGCCTTTCCAGAAACAGTTGCCAGGGCTACCCTGGGCATGGCAGGGGGCTTAAGGGCGCCTGGACCCGCCCACTTCCGCTTTGGGGGCCAGCAACAGTTGCCAGGGCTACCCTGGGCATGGCAGGGGGCTTAAGGGCGCCAGGACCCGCCCACTTCCGCTTTGGGGCCCAGCAACAGTTGCCAGGGCAACATTGGGCATGGCAAGGGGCTTAAGGGCGCCAGGACCCGCCCACTTCCGCTTTGGGGGCCAGCAAAAGTTGCCAGGGCAACCCTGGGCAAGTGCAAAAGACGGAGTTGTGTAGTCTTCCGCACAGGATTGGTAGTTATATATTCAGGTATGAATGAAGGCCCCCTCTTATTGAAATGTTTGATTGATATTGTGTTACTTCTTAGGGGTGTGCTACCACTGACACAAAATGATGCATGAGAATATGGAGAAAGAGAACGTGTGTCTTTGTTTGTGGTGCACCAGAGAGAATTAATTAGAGTCAATAAAAATTAACCTTTAATTTGTTTATTTTAAAAAAGACGCGAAATATAAAACCAAAACACAAAAATTGACAAACAAAGTGCAAAATAGTGCGTGTTAAAAACAGCACATGTGGGGACTTGCTTGTGTGTCTTTAATATGTCTCTTTAATTATGATTTAGTGTTAGCGTGTCTGGAAAACAATCTCTGCTACAAATGCGGGTAGAGAACCTCTTATTACACTTGTAGCTGTTTTTTACATGGAATGCTACTAGCACTGAATTGGATTCAAATGTTCTTTACATATAATAGTGGAATTATCACTGTAATGCCTCCTGTCTCATAGAAACAGGTTAATTGCTGTTAATTATAAGTGTGTCAACACTTTAGATGTCGATTTGTCAAGTTCAACACACAATTGGCTTGTGTTGATATTGAATTGATACAATTCTGGGCTTTAATTGCCTTCAATCATCTAATCATGTCTCAATCAATCAGCATGTTACTTGGATATACTTCTAGCACTGGATTGAATTCAAATATACTTCACATATAATTGATTTGTCACTGTGATGGCTCCTGCTTCATAGTAACAGGTTAATGACTGTTAATTGTTAACTTTGGGTGTGTCGACATTTTGATGTTGATTTTTCATGCTTGATACACAGTTGTGTTGTGTTGATACCAAATTAACACAATACTGGGCTTTAATTGCCTTCAATCATATAATTGTGTTTCAATCAGCATGTAAATGGCAGGAAGATGCGTATCTATCAATAGTAAGGATACTAAATTGCCATTAGGTGTATAAATGATAGGATGCTGCTATGCCTCCGTTTTTGGACAGACATACATCACAAACCTTCACCCCTAGTTTTAACAATAGTAAAGATACTCTGTAATTATCGGGCTTATTACCAATGAACTGCTGCTATGCTGCCGCATCTAAGCAGACATTCATCAGAAGCCTCCGATATATCTGATCTTATGAAAACAAGCCGTGAGTGAGTAAGTAGTACTGACAGCAAGCATGCCTGTCAGTTGCGCTTATTGCTGTGAGCCAGGGCTGTCAGTGGGTAAGGCAACGCTGATAATCCGCGTGCCTGCCCGTCATTTAACAGCAAAAAATGTATAGTAGTTGCGGGACAGCGTGTGCACCCGCTTTCATTAGATGTGTCTTACTTAAACTCTTTGTGCTCTCGCCTCTTTAATAAATACCTCTGACAATTTTTCATTAATGGATAATGTTGTCACTGGGCGCTGGATATTCACATATGCATATTGTCATACATCATTATAATTATAGTGAAAACCTCCTGCAACCGTTGCCGCTTATAGCTATGAGGCAGAGCTGTCAGCGGGTAAGGCAGCGCTGGTAGTCTGCGTGCGTACCCGTTGATTTACAGTGAGAAATTAAGTTAACAGTTGCGGGACAGCATATGTACCCGCTTCTGTTTATAGATAAGTGCTAGATGGAATAGCTGAGAGGCAGAGCTGTAACACGCACTATTTTGCACTTTGTTTGTCAATTTTTGTGTTTTGGTTTTATATTTCGCGTCTTTTTTAAAATAAACAAATTAAAGGTTAATTTTTATTGACTCTAATTAATTCTCTCTGGTGCACCACAAACAAAGACACACGTTCTCTTTCTCCATATTCTCATGCATCATTTTGTGTCAGTGGTAGCACACCCCTAAGAAGTAACACAATATCAATCAAACATTTCAATAAGAGGGGGCCTTCATTCATACCTGAATATATAACTACCAATCCTGTGCGGAAGACTACACAACTCCGTCTTTTGCACTTGCCCAGGGTTGCCCTGGCAACTGTTGCTGGCCCCCAAAGCGGAAGTGGGCGGGTCCTGGCGCCCTTAAGCCCCTTGCCATGCCCAATGTTGCCCTGGCAACTGTTGCTGGGCCCCAAAGCGGAAGTGGGCGGGTCCTGGCGCCCTTAAGCCCCCTGCCATGCCCAGGGTAGCCCTGGCAACTGTTGCTGGCCCCCAAAGCAGAAGTGGGCGGGTCCAGGCGCCCTTAAGCCCCCTGCCATGCCCAGGGTAGCCCTGGCAACTGTTTCTGGCCCCCAAAGCGGAAGTGGGCGGGTCCTGGCGCCCTTAAGCCCCCTGCCTTGCCCAGGGTTGCCCTGGCAACTGTTGCTGGCCCCCAAAGCGGAAGTGGGCGGGTCCTGACTCCCTTAAGCCCCCTGCCATGCCCAATGTTGCCCTGGCAACTGTTGCTGGCCCCCAAAGCGGAAGTGGGCGGGTCCTGGCGCCCTTAAGCACCCTGCCATGCCCAGGGTAGCCCTGGCAACTGTTGCTGGCCCCCAGAGAGGAAATGGGCGGGTCCAGGCCCCATTAAGCCCCCTGCCATGCACAGGTTTGCCCTGGCAACTGTTGCTGGCCCCAAAAGCGGAAGTGGGCGGGTCCTGACTCCCTTAAGCCCCCTGCCATGCCCAGGGTTGCCCTGGCAACTGTTGCTGGCCCCCAAAGCGGAAGTGGGTGGGGCCTGGCGCCCTCCAGCCCCCTGCTATGCCTAGGCTTGCCCTGGCAACTGTTGCTGGGCCCCGAAGCGGAAGTGGGTGGGGCCTGGCGCCCTCAAGCCCCCTGCCATGCCCAGCCATGCCCAGGCTTGCCCTGGAAACTGTTGCTGGGCCCCAAAGCGGAAGTGGGCGGGGCCTGGCGCCCTCCAGCCCCCCTGCCATGCCCAGGCCCTGGCAACTGTTGCTGGCCCCCAAAGCGGAAGTGGGCGGGGTCTGGCGCCCTCCAGCCCCCTGCCATGACCAGGGTTGCCCTGGCAACTGTTGCTGGGCCCCAAAGCAAAAGTGAGCGGGGCCTGGCGCCCTCCAGTCATTTGCCATGCCCTGCCACGCCCAGGCTTGCCCTGGCAACTGTTGCTGGGCCCCAAAGTGGTATGGGCGGGGCCTTGTGCCCTCCAGCCCCCTGCCATACCCAGGCTTGCCCTGGCAACTGTTGCTGGGCCCAAAAAGCGGAAGTGGGCGGGGCCTGGTGCCCTCCAGCCCCCTGCCATGCCCAACCATGCCCAGGCTTGCCCTGGCAACTGTTGCTGGGCCCCAAAGCGGAAGTGGGCGGGGCCTGGCGCCCTCCAGCCCCCTGCCATGCTCAGGCTTGCACTAGCAACTGTTGCTGGCCCCCAAAGCGTAAGTGGGCGGGGCCAGGCGCCTTTAAGCTCCTGCCATGCCCAGGGTTGCCCTGGCAACTGTTGCTGGCCTCCAAAGCGGATGTGGGTTGGGCCTGGCGCCCTCCAGCCCCCTGCCATGCCGAACCATGCCCAGGCTTGCCCTGGCAACTGTTGCTGGACCCCAAAGCGGAAGTGGGCGGGCCCAGGCGCCCTCAAGCCCCCTGCCATGCCCAGGGTTGCAATGGCAACTGTTGCTGGCCTCCAAAGCGGAAGTGGGCGGGGCCTGGCGCCCTTTAGCCCCCTGCCATGCTCAGGCTTGCACTAGCAACTGTTGCTGGCCCCCAAAGCGGAAGTGGGCGGGGCCAGGCGCCCTTAAGCCCCCTGCCATGCCCAGGGTTGCCCTGGCAACTGTTGCTGGACTCCAAAGCGGATGTGGGCGGGGCCTGGCGCCCTCCAGCCCCCTGCCATCCCCAGCCATGCCCAGGCTTGCCCTGACAACTGTTGCTGGGCCCAATAGCGGAAGTGGGCGGGGTCTGGCGCCCTCCAGTCCCCTGCCATGCCCATTCTTGCCCTGGCAACTGTTGCTGGGCCCCAAAGCGGAAGTGGGCGGGGCCTGGCGCCCTCCAGCCCCCTGCCATGCCCAGGCTTGCCCTGGCAACTGTTGCTGGGCCCCAAAGCAGAAGTGGGTGGGGCCTGGCACCCTCAAGCCCCCTGCCATGCCCAGCCATGCCCAGGCTTGCCCTGGCAACTGTTGCTGGCAACAAAGCGGAAGTGGGCGGGTCCAGGCGCCCTCAAGCCCCCTGCCATGCCCAGGGTTGCCCTGGCAACTGTTGCTGGCCCCCAAAGCGGAAGTGGGCGGGTCCAGGCGCCATTAAGCCCACTGCCATGCCCAATGTTGCCCTGGCAACTGTTGCTGGCCCCCAAAGTGGAAGTGGGCGGGTTCAGGCCCCCTTAAGCCACCTGCCATGCCCATGGTTGCCCTGGAAACTAATGCTGGCCCCCAAAGCGGAAGTGGGCGGGTCCAGGCCCCCTTAAGCCCCCTGCCTTGCCCAGGGTTGCCTTGGCAACTGTTGCTGGCCCCCAAAGCGGAAGTGGGCGGGTCCAGGCCCCCTTAAGCCCCCTGCCTTGCCCAGGGTTGCCCTGGCAACTGTTGCTGGTCCCCAAAGCGGAAGTGGGCGGTTCCTGACTCCCTTAAGCCCCCTGCCTTGCCCAGGTTTGCCCTGGCATTTTTTGCTGGCCCCCAAAGCGGAAGTGGGCGGGTCCTGACTCCCTTAAGCCCCCTGCCATGCCCAATGATGCCCTGGCAACTGTTGCTGCCCCCCAAAGCGGAAGTGGGCGGGTCCTGGCGCCCTTAAGCCCCCTGCCATGCCCAGGGTTGCCCTGGCAACTGTTGCTGGCCCCCAAAGCGGAAGTGGGCGGGTCCAGGCCCCTTTAAGCCTCCTGTCATGCCCATGGTTGCCCTGGCAACTGTTGCTGGCCCCCAAAGCGGAAGTGGGCGGGTCCTGACGCCCTTAAGCCCCCTGCCATGCCCACTGATGCCCTGGCAACTGTTGCTGGGCCCCCAAAGCGGAAGTGGGCGGGTCCAGGCCCCCTTAAGCCCCCTGCCATGCCCAGGGTTGCCCTGGCAACTGTTGCTGGCCCCCAAATCGGAAGTGGGCGGGTTCTGGCGCCCTTAAGCCCCCTGCCATGCCCAGGGTTGCCCTGGCAACTGTTGCTGGCCCCCAAAGCGGAAGTGGGCGGGTTCAGGCCCCCTTAAGCCCCCTGCCATGCCCAGGGTTGCCCTGGCAACTGTTGCTGGCCACCAAAGCGGAAGTGGGCGGGTCCTGGCGCCCTTAAGCCCCCTGCCATGCCCACTGATGCCCTGGCAACTGTTGCTGGGCCCCCAAAGCGGAAGTTGGCGGGTCCAGGACCCTTAAGCCCCCTGCCATGCCCATGGTTGCTCTGGCAACTGTTGCTGGCCCCCAAAGCGGAAGTGGACGGGTCCAGGCACCCTTAAGCTCCCTGCCATGCCCAATGTTGCCCTGGCAACTGTTGCTGGTCCCCAAAGCGGAAGTGGGCGGGTCCTGACTCCCTTAAGCCCCCTGCCATGCCCAATGTTGCCCTGGCAACTGTTGCTGGCCCCCAAAGCGGAAGTGGGCGGGTCCAGGCCCCTTAAGCCCCCTGCCATGCCCAGGGTTGCCCTGGCAACTGTTGCTGGCCCCCAAAGCGGAAGTGGGCGGGTCCAGGCCCCCTTAAGCCCCCTGCCATGCCCAGGGTAGCCCTGGCAACTGTTGCTGGCCCCCAAAGCGGAAGTGGGCGGGTCCAGGCCCCCTTCAGCCCCCTGCCTTGCCCAGGGTTGCCCTGGCAACTGTTGCTGGTCCCCAAAGCGGAAGTGGGCGGGTCCTGACTCCCTTAAGCCCCCTGCCATGCCCAGGGTTGCCCTGGCAACTATTGCTGGCCCCCAAAGCGGAAGTGGGCGGGTCCTGGCGCCCTTAAGCCACCTGCCATGCCCAATGTTGCCCTGGCAACTGTTGCTGGCCCCCAAAGCGGAAGTGGGTGTGTCCTAGCCCCCTGCCATGCCCAGGTTTACCCTGGCAACTGTTGCTGGCCCCCAAAGCGGAAGTGGGCGGGTCCAGGCCCCCTTAAGCCCCCTGCCATGCCCAGGGTTGCCCTGGCAACTGTTGCTGGCCCCCAAAGCGGAAGTGGGTGGGTCCTAGCCCCCTGCCATGCCCAATGTTGCCCTGGCAACTGTTGCTGGTCCCCAAAGCGGAAGTGGGCGGGTCCAGGCCCCTTTAAGCCTCCTGCCATGCCCATGGTTGCCCTGGCAACTGTTGCTGGCCCCCAAAGCGGAAGTGGGCGGGTCCTGGCGCCCTTAAGCCCCCTGCCATGCCCAATGATGCCCTGGCAACTGTTGCTGGCCCCCAAAGCGGAAGTGGGCGGGTCCAGGCCCCCTTAAGCCCCCTGCCATGCCCATGGTTGCCCTGGAAACTGTTGCTGGCCCCCAAAGCGGAAGTGGGTTGGTCCAGGCGCCCTTAAGCTCCCTGCCATGCCCAATGTTGCCCTGGCAACTGTTGCTGGTCCCCAAAGCGGAAGTGGGCGGGTCCTGACTCCCTTAAGCCCCCTGCCATGCCCAATGTTGCCCTGGCAACTGTTGCTGGCCCCCAAAGCGGAAGTGGGCGGGTTATGGCGCCCTTAAGCCCCCTGCCATGCCCAGGGTTGCCCTGGCAACTGTTGCTGGCCCCAAAGCGGAAGTGGGTGGGTCCTGGCGCCCTTAAGCCCCCTGCAATGCCCATGGTTGCCCTGGCAACTGTTTCTGGCCCCCAAAGCGGAAGTGGGCGGGTCCTGGCGCCCTTAAGCCCCCTGCCATGCCCAATGATGCCCTGGCAACTGTTGCTGGCCCCCAAAGCGGAAGTGGGCGGGTTATGGCGCCCTTAAGCCCCCTGCCATGCCCAGGGTTGCCCTGGCAACTGTTGCTGGCCCCCAAAGCGGAAGTGGGTTGGTCCAGGCGCCCTTAAGCTCCCTGCCATGCCCAATGTTGCCCTGGCAACTGTTGCTGGTCCCCAAAGCGGAAGTGGGCGGGTCCTGACTCCCTTAAGCCCCCTGCCATGCCCAATGTTGCCCTGGCAACTGTTGCTGGCCCCCAAAGCGGAAGTGGGCGGGTTATGGCGCCCTTAAGCCCCCTGCCATGCCCAGGGTTGCCCTGGCAACTGTTGCTGGCCCCAAAGCGGAAGTGGGTGGGTCCTGGCGCCCTTAAGCCCCCTGCAATGCCATGGTTGCCCTGGCAACTGTTTCTGGCCCCCAAAGCGGAAGTGGGCGGGACCTGGCGCCCTTAAGCCCCCTGCCATGCCCAATGATGCCCTGGCAACTGTTGCTGGCCCCCAAAGCGGAAGTGGGCGAGTCCAGGCAACCTTAAGCCCCCTGCCATGCCCAGGGTTGCCCTGGCAACTGTTGCTGGCCCCCAAAGCGGAAGTGGGCGGGTCCAGGCGCTCTTAAGCCCCCTGCCATGCCCAGGGTTGCCCTGGCAACTGTTGCTGGTCCCCAAAGCGGAAGTGGGCGGGTCCTGACTCCCTTAAGCCCCCTGCCATGCCCAGGGTTGCCCTGGCAACTATTGCTGGCCCCCAAAGCGGAAGTGGGCGGGTCCTGGCGCCCTTAAGCCACCTGCCATGCCCAATGTTGCCCTGGCAACTGTTGCTGGCCCCCAAAGCGGAAGTGGGTGTGTCCTAGCCCCCTGCCATGCCCAGGTTTACCCTGGCAACTGTTGCTGGCCCCCAAAGCGGAAGTGGGTGGGTCCAGGCGCCCTTAAGCCCCCCTGCCATGCCCAGGTTTACCCTGGCAACTGTTGCTGGCCCCCAAAGCGGAAGTGGGCGGGTCCAGGCGCCCTTAAGCCCCCTGCCATGCCCTGGGTTGCCCTGGCAACTGTTGCTGGCCCCCAAAGCGGAAGTGGGCGGGTCCAGGCCCCCTTAAGCTCCCTGCCATGCCCAATGTTGCCCTGGCAACTGTTGCTGGTCCCCAAAGCGGAAGTGGGCGGGTCCAGGCCCCTTTAAGCCTCCTGCCATGCCCATGGTTGCCCTGGCAACTGTTCTGGCCCCCAAAGCGAAGTGGGCGGGTCCTGGTGCCCTTAAGCCCCCTGCCATGCCCAATGATGCCCTGGCAACTGTTGCTGGCCCCCAAAGCGGAAGTGGGCGGGTCCAGGCCCCCTTAAGCCCCCTGCCATGCCCATGGTTGCCCTGGAAACTGTTGCTGGCCCCCAAAGCGGAAGTGGGTTGGTCCAGGCGCCCTTAAGCTCCCTGCCATGCCCAATGTTGCCCTGGCAACTGTTGCTGGTCCCCAAAGGCGGAAGTGGGCGGGTCCTGACTCCCTTAAGCCCCTGCCATGCCCAATGTTGCCCTGGCAACTGTTGCTGGCCTTCAAAGCGGAAGTGGGCGGGTTCTGGCGCCCTTAAGCCCCCTGCCATGCCCAGGGTTGCCCTGGCAACTGTTGCTGGCCCCCAAAGCGGAAGTGGGCGGGTCCAGGCAACCTTAAGCCCCTGCCATGCCCATGGTTGCCCTGGCAACTGTTGCTGGCCCCCAAGCGGAAGTGGGGCGGGTCCAGGCACCCTTAAGCTCCCTGCCATGCCCAATGTTGCCCTGGCAACTGTTGCTGGTCCCCAAAGCAGAAGTGGGCGGGTCCTGACTCCCTTAAGCCCCCTGCCTTGCCCAGGGTTGCCCTGGCAACTGTTGCTGGCCCCCAAAGCGGAAGTGGGTGTGTCCTAGCCCCCTGCCATGCCCAGGTTTACCCTGGCAACTGTTGCTGGCCCCCAAAGCGGAAGTGGGTGGGTCCAGGCGCCCCTTAAGCCCCTGCCATGCCCAGTGTTGCCCTGGCAACTGTTGCTGGCCCCCAAAGCGGAAGTGGGCGGGTCCCTGGCGCCCTTAAGCCCCCTGCCATGCCCAGGGTTGCCCTGGCAACTGTTGCTGGCCCCCAAAGCGGAAGTGGGGCGGGTCCCAGGCCCCCTTAAGCCCCCTGCCATGCCCAGGGGTTGCCCTGGCAACTGTTGCTGGCCCCCAAAGCGGAAGTGGGCGGGTCCTGGCCCCCTTAAGCCCCCTGACATGCCCAGGGTTGCCCTAGCAACTGTTGCTGGCCCCCAAAGCGGAAGTGGGCGGTCCAGGCCCCCTTAGCCTCCTGCCATGCCCATGGTTGCCCTGGCAACTGTTGCTGGCCCCCAAAGCGGAAGTGGGCGGGTCCTGGCGCCCTTAAGCCCCTGCCATGCCCAATGATGCCCTGGCAACTGTTGCTGGCCCCTAAAGCGGAAGTGGGTGGGTCCAGGCCCCCCTTAAGCCCCCGGCCATGCCCATGGTTGCCCTGGAAACTGTTGCTGGCCCCCAAAGCGGAAGTGGGCGGGTCCAGGCGCCCTTAAGCTTCCTGCCATGCCCAATGTTGCCCTGGCAACTGTTGCTGGCCCCCAAAGCGGAAGTGGGCGGGTTCTGGCGCCCTTAAGCCCCCTGCCATGCCCAGGGTTGCCCTGGCAACTGTTGCTGGCCCCCAAAGCGGAAGTGGGAGGGTCCAGGCACCCTTAAGCCCCTGCCATGCGCAGGGTTGCCCTGGCAACTGTTGCTGGCCCCCAAAGCGGAAGTGGGCGGGTCCAGGCCCCCTTAAGCCCCCTGCCATGCCCAGGGTTGCCCTGGCAACTGTTGCTGGCCCCCAAAGCGGAAGTGGAGGGTCCAGGCACCCTTAAGCCCCTGCCATGCGCAGGGTTGCCCTGGCAACTGTTGCTGGCCCCCAAAGCGGAAGTGGGCGGGTCCTGGCGCCCTTAAGCCCCCTGCCATGCCCATTGATGCCCTGGCAACTGTTGCTGGCCCCTAAAGCGGAAGTGGGTGGGTCCAGGCCCCCTTAAGCCCCCGGCCATGCCCATGGTTGCCCTGGAAACTGTTGCTGGCCCCCAAAGCGGAAGTGGGCGGGTCCAGGCGCCCTTAAGCTTCCTGCCATGCCCAATGTTGCCCTGGCAACTGTTGCTGGCCCCCAAAGCGGAAGTGGGCGGGTTCTGGCGCCCTTAAGCCCCCTGCCATGCCCAGGGTTGCCCTGGCAACTGTTGCTGGCCCCCAAAGCGGAAGTGGGAGGGTCCAGGCACCCTTAAGCCCCTGCCATGCGCAGGGTTGCCCTGGCAACTGTTGCTGGCCCCCAAAGCGGAAGTGGGCGGGTCCAGGCCCCCTTAAGCCTCCTGCCATGCCCATGGTTGCCCTGGCAACTGTTGCTGGCCCCCAAAGCGGAAGTGGGCGGGTCCTGGCGCCCTTAAGCCCCCTGCCATGCCCAATGATGCCCTGGCAACTGTTGCTGGCCCCTAAAGCGGAAGTGGGCGGGTCCAGGCCCCCTTAAGCCCCCGGCCATGCCCATGGTTGCCCTGGAAACTGTTGCTGGCCCCCAAAGCGGAAGTGGGCGGGTCCAAGCGCCCTTAAGCCCCCTGCCTTGCCCAGGGTTGCCCTGGCAACTGTTGCTGGCCCCCAAAGCGGAAGTGGGCGGGTCCTGACTCCCTTAAGCCCCCTGACATGCCCAGGGTTGCCCTGGCAACTGTTGCTGGCCCCCAAAGCGGAAGTGGGCGGGTCGAGGCCCCCTTAAGCCCCCTGCCATGCCCAGGGTTGCCCTGGCAACTGTTGCTGGCCCCCAAAGCGGAAGTGGGCGGGTCCTGGCCCCCTTAAGCCCCCTGACATGCCCAGGGTTGCCCTAGCAACTGTTGCTGGCCCCCAAAGCGGAAGTGGGCGGGTCCAGGCCCCCTTAAGCCTCCTGCCATGCCCATGGTTGCCCTGGCAACTGTTGCTGGCCCCCAAAGCGGAAGTGGGCGGGTCCTGGCGCCCTTAAGCCCCCTGCCATGCCCATTGATGCCCTGGCAACTGTTGCTGGCCCCTTAAAGCGGAAGTGGGTGGGTCCAGGCCCCCTTAAGCCCCCGGCCATGCCCATGGTTGCCCTGGAAACTGTTGCTGGCCCCCAAAGCGGAAGTGGGCGGGTCCAGGCGCCCTTAAGCTTCCTGCCATGCCCAATGTTGCCCTGGCAACTGTTGCTGGCCCCCAAAGCGGAAGTGGGCGGGTTCTGGCGCCCTTAAGCCCCCTGCCATGCCCAGGGTTGCCCTGGCAACTGTTGCTGGCCCCCAAAGCGGAAGTGGGAGGGTCCAGGCACCCTTAAGCCCCTGCCATGCGCAGGGTTGCCCTGGCAACTGTTGCTGGCCCCCAAAGCGGAAGTGGGCGGGTCCAGGCCCCCTTAAGCCTCCTGCCATGCCCATGGTTGCCCTGGCAACTGTTGCTGGCCCCCAAAGCGGAAGTGGGCGGGTCCTGGCGCCCTTAAGCCCCCTGCCATGCCCAATGATGCCCTGGCAACTGTTGCTGGCCCCTAAAGCGGAAGTGGGCGGGTCCAGGCCCCCTTAAGCCCCGGCCATGCCCATGGTTGCCCTGGAAACTGTTGCTGGCCCCCAAAGCGGAAGTGGGCGGGTCCAAGCGCCCTTAAGCCCCCTGCCTTGCCCAGGGTTGCCCTGGCAACTGTTGCTGGCCCCCAAAGCGGAAGTGGGCGGGTCCTGACTCCCTTAAGCCCCTGCCTTGCCCAGGGTTGCCCTGGCAACTGTTGCTGGTCCCCAAAGCGGAAGTGGGCGGTTACTGACTCCCTTAAGCCCCCTGCCTTGCCCAGGGTTGCCCTGGCAACTGTTGCTGGTCCCCAAAGCGGAAGTGGGCGGTTACTGACTCCCTTAAGCCCCCTGCCTTGCCCAGGGTTGCCCTGGCAACTTTTGCTGGCCCCCAAAGCGGAAGTGGGCGGGTCCTGGCGCCGTTAAGCCCCTTGCCATGCCCAATGTTGCCCTGGCAACTGTTGCTGGGCCCCAAAGCGGAAGTGGGCGGGTCCTGGCGCCCTTAAGCCCCCTGCCATGCCCAGGGTAGCCCTGGCAACTGTTGCTGGCCCCCAAAGCGGAAGTGGGCAAGTCCAGGCGCCCTTAAGCCCCCTGCCATGCCCAGGGTAGCCCTGGCAACTGTTTCTGGCCCCCAAAGCGGAAGTGGGCGGGTCCTGGCGCCCTTAAGCCCCCTGCCTTGCCCAGGGTTGCCCTGGCAACTGTTGCTGGCCCCCAAAGCTTAAGTGGGCGGGTCCTGACTCCCTTAAGCCCCCTGCCATGCCCAATGTTGCCCTGGCAACTGTTGCTGGCCCCCAAAGCGGAAGTGGGCGGGTCCTGGCGCCCTTAAGCCCCCTGCCATGCCCAGGGTAGCCCTGGCAACTGTTGCTGGCCCCCAAAGCGGAAGTGGGCGGGTCCAGGCGCCCTTAAGCCCCCTGCCATGCCCAGGGTAGCCCTGGCAACTGTTTCTGGCCCCCAAAGCGGAAGTGGGCGGGTCCTGGCGCACTTAAGCCCCCTGCCATGCCCAATGATGCCCTGGCAACTGTTGCTGGCCCCTAAAGCGGAAGTGGGCGGGTCCAGGCCCCCTTAAGCCCCCGGCCATGCCCATGGTTGCCCTGGAAACTGTTGCTGGCCCCCAAAGCGGAAGTGGGCGGGTCCAAGCGCCCTTAAGCCCCCTGCCTTGCCCAGGGTTGCCCTGGCAACTGTTGCTGGCCCCCAAAGCGGAAGTGGGCGGGTCCTGACTCCCTTAAGCCCCTGCCTTGCCCAGGGTTGCCCTGGCAACTGTTGCTGGTCCCCAAAGCGGAAGTGGGCGGTTACTGACTCCCTTAAGCCCCCTGCCTTGCCCAGGGTTGCCCTGGCAACTGTTGCTGGTCCCCAAAGCGGAAGTGGGCGGTTACTGACTCCCTTAAGCCCCCTGCCTTGCCCAGGGTTGCCCTGGCAACTTTTGCTGGCCCCCAAAGCGGAAGTGGGCGGGTCCTGGCGCCGTTAAGCCCCTTGCCATGCCCAATGTTGCCCTGGCAACTGTTGCTGGGCCCCAAAGCGGAAGTGGGCGGGTCCTGGCGCCCTTAAGCCCCCTGCCATGCCCAGGGTAGCCCTGGCAACTGTTGCTGGCCCCCAAAGCGGAAGTGGGCGGGTCCAGGCGCCCTTAAGCCCCCGGCCATGCCCATGGTTGCCCTGGAAACTGTTGCTGGCCCCCAAAGCGGAAGTGGGCGGGTCCAGGCGCCCTTAAGCTTCCTGCCATGCCCAATGTTGCCCTGGCAACTGTTGCTGGCCCCCAAAGCGGAAGTGGGCGGGTTCTGGCGCCCTTAAGCCCCCTGCCATGCCCAGGGTTGCCCTGGCAACTGTTGCTGGCCCCCAAAGCGGAAGTGGGAGGGTCCAGGCACCCTTAAGCCCCTGCCATGCGCAGGGTTGCCCTGGCAACTGTTGCTGGCCCCCAAAGCGGAAGTGGGCGGGTCCAGGCCCCCTTAAGCCTCCTGCCATGCCCATGGTTGCCCTGGCAACTGTTGCTGGCCCCCAAAGCGGAAGTGGGCGGGTCCTGGCGCCCTTAAGCCCCCTGCCATGCCCAATGATGCCCTGGCAACTGTTGCTGGCCCCTAAAGCGGAAGTGGGCGGGTCCAGGCCCCCTTAAGCCCCCGGCCATGCCCATGGTTGCCCTGGAAACTGTTGCTGGCCCCCAAAGCGGAAGTGGGCGGGTCCAAGCGCCCTTAAGCCCCCTGCCTTGCCCAGGGTTGCCCTGGCAACTGTTGCTGGCCCCCAAAGCGGAAGTGGGCGGGTCCTGACTCCCTTAAGCCCCTGCCTTGCCCAGGGTTGCCCTGGCAACTGTTGCTGGTCCCCAAAGCGGAAGTGGGCGGTTACTGACTCCCTTAAGCCCCCTGCCTTGCCCAGGGTTGCCCTGGCAACTGTTGCTGGTCCCCAAAGCGGAAGTGGGCGGTTACTGACTCCCTTAAGCCCCCTGCCTTGCCCAGGGTTGCCTGGCAACTTTTGCTGGCCCCCAAAGCGGAAGTGGGCGGGTCCTGGCGCCGTTAAGCCCCTTGCCATGCCCAATGTTGCCCTGGCAACTGTTGCTGGGCCCCAAAGCGGAAGTGGGCGGGTCCTGGCGCCCTTAAGCCCCTGCCATGCCCAGGGTAGCCCTGGCAACTGTTGCTGGCCCCCAAAGCGGAAGTGGGCAAGTCCAGGCGCCCTTAAGCCCCCTGCCATGCCCAGGGTAGCCCTGGCAACTGTTTCTGGCCCCCAAAGCGGAAGTGGGCGGGTCCTGGCGCCCTTAAGCCCCCTGCCTTGCCCAGGGTTGCCCTGGCAACTGTTGCTGGCCCCCAAAGCTTAAGTGGGCGGGTCCTGACTCCCTTAAGCCCCCTGCCATGCCCAATGTTGCCCTGGCAACTGTTGCTGGCCCCCAAAGCGGAAGTGGGCGGGTCCTGGCGCCCTTAAGCCCCCTGCCATGCCCAGGGTAGCCCTGGCAACTGTTGCTGGCCCCCAAAGCGGAAGTGGGCGGGTCCAGGCGCCCTTAAGCCCCCTGCCATGCCCAGGGTAGCCCTGGCAACTGTTTCTGGCCCCCAAAGCGGAAGTGGGCGGGTCCTGGCGCACTTAAGCCCCCTGCCATGCCCAATGATGCCCTGGCAACTGTTGCTGGCCCCTAAAGCGGAAGTGGGCGGGTCCAGGCCCCCTTAAGCCCCCGGCCATGCCCATGGTTGCCCTGGCAACTGTTGCTGGGCCCCAAAGCGGAAGTGGGCGGGTCCTGGCGCCCTTAAGCCCCCTGCCATGCCCAGGGTAGCCCTGGCAACTGTTGCTGGCCCCCAAAGCGGAAGTGGGCGGGTCCAGGCGCCCTTAAGCCCCCTGCCATGCCCAGGGTAGCCCTGGCAACTGTTTCTGGCCCCCAAAGCGGAAGTGGGCGGGTCCTGGCGCCCTTAAGCCCCCTGCCTTGCCCAGGGTTGCCCTGGCAACTGTTGCTGGCCCCCAAAGCTTAAGTGGGCGGGTCCTGACTCCCTTAAGCCCCCTGCCATGCCCAATGTTGCCCTGGCAACTGTTGCTGGCCCCCAAAGCGGAAGTGGGCGGGTCCTGGCGCCCTTAAGCCCCCTGCCATGCCCAGGGTAGCCCTGGCAACTGTTGCTGGCCCCCAAAGCGGAAGTGGGCGGGTCCAGGCGCCCTTAAGCCCCCTGCCATGCCCAGGGTAGCCCTGGCAACTGTTTCTGGCCCCCAAAGCGGAAGTGGGCGGGTCCTGGCGCCCTTAAGCCCCCTGCCTTGCCCAGGGTTGCCCTGGCAACTGTTGCTGGCCCCCAAAGCGGAAGTGGGCGGGTCCTGACTCCCTTAAGCCCCCTGCCATGCCCAATGTTGCTCTGGCAACTGTTGCTGGCCCCCAAAGCGGAAGTGGGCGGGTCCTGGCGCCCTTAAGCACCCTGCCATGCCCAGGGTAGCCCTGGCAACTGTTGCTGGCCCCAAAAGCGGAAGTGGGCGGGTCCTGACTCCCTTAAGCCCCCTGCCATGCCCAGGGTAGCCCTGGCAACTGTTTCTGGTCCCCAAAGCGGAAGTGGGCGGGTCCTGGCGCCCTTAAGCCCCCTGCCTTGCCCAGGGTTGCCCTGGCAACTGTTGCTGGCCCCCAAAGCGGAAGTGGGCGGGTCCTGACTCCCTTAAGCCCCCTGCCATGCCCAATGTTGCCCTGGCAACTGTTTCTGGCCCCCAAAGCGGAAGTGGGCGGGTCCTGGCGCCCTTAAGCCCCCTGCCTTGCCCAGGGTTGCCCTGGCAACTGTTGCTGGCCCCCAAAGCGGAAGTGGGCGGGTCCTGACTCCCTTAAGCCCCCTGCCATGCCCAATGTTGCCCTGGCAACTGTTGCTGGCCCCAAAGCGGAAGTGGGTGGGTCCTGGCGCCCTTAAGCCCCCTGCCATGCCCAGGGTTGCCCTGGCAACTGTTGCTGGCCCCAAAGCGGAAGTGGGCGGGTCCAGGGCCCCTTAAGCCCCCTGCCATGCCCAGGGTTGCCCAGGCAACTGTTGCTGGCCCCCAAATCGGAAGTGGGCGGGTTCTGGCGCCCTTAAGCCCCCTGCCATGCCCAGGGTTGCCCTGGCAACTGTTGCTGGCCCCCAAAGCGGAAGTGGGCGGGTCCAGGCCCCCTTAAGCCTCCTGCAATGCCCATGGTTGCCCTGGCAACTGTTTCTGGCCCCAAAGCGGAAGTGGGCGGGTCCTGGCGCCCTTAAGCCCCCTGCCTTGCCCAGGGTTGCCCTGGCAACTGTTGCTGGCCCCCAAAGCGGAAGTGGGCGGGTCCTGACTCCCTTAAGCCCCCTGCCATGCCCAATGTTGCCCTGGCAACTGTTGCTGGCCCCCAAAGCGGAAGTGGGCGGGTCCAGGCCCCATTAAGCCCCCTGCCATGCACAGGTTTGCCCTGGCAACTGTTGCTGGCCCCAAAAGCGGAAGTGGGCGGGTCCTGACTCCCTTAAGCCCCCTGCCATGCCCAGGGTTGCCCTGGCAACTGTTGCTGGCCCCCAAAGCGGAAGTGGGCGGGTCCTGGCGCCCTTAAGCCCCCTGCCATGCCCAATGATGCCCTGGCAACTGTTGCTGGCCCCCAAAGCGGAAGTGTGCGGGTCCAGGCCCCCTTAAGCCCCCTGCCATGCCCATGGTTGCCCTGGAAACTGTTGCTGGCCCCCAAAGCGGAAGTGGGTTGGTCCAGGCGCCCTTAAGCTCCCTGCCATGCCCAATGTTGCCCTGGCAACTGTTGCTGGTCCCCAAAGCGGAAGTGGGCGGGTCCTGACTCCCTTAAGCCCCTTGCCATGCCCAATGTTGCCCTGGCAACTGTTGCTGGCCCCCAAAGCGGAAGTGGGCGGGTTCTGGCGCCCTTAAGCCCCCTGCCATGCCCAGGGTTGCCCTGGCAACTGTTGCTGGCCCCCAAAGCGGAAGTGGGCGGGTCCAGGCGCCCTTAAGCCCCCTGCCATGCCCAGGGTTGCCCTGGCAACTGTTGCTGGCCCCAAAGCGGAAGTGGGCGGGTCCAGGCCCCCTTAAGCCTCCTGCAATGCCCATGGTTTCCCTGGCAACTGTTGCTGGCCCCCAAAGCGGAAGTGGGCGGGTCCAGGCGCCCTTAAGCCCCCTGCCATGCCCAGGGTTGCCCTGGCAACTGTTGCTGGCCCCAAAGCGGAAGTGGGTGGGTCCTGGCGCCCTTAAGCCCCCTGCCATGCCCAGGGTTGCCCTGGCAACTGTTGCTGGCCCCCAAAGCGGAAGTGGGCGGGTCCAGGCCCCCTTAAGCCCCCTGCCTTGCCCAGGGTTGCCCTGGCAACTGTTGCTGGTCCCCAAAGCGGAAGTGGGCGGGTCCAGGCCCCCTTAAGCCCCCTGCCTTGCCCAGGGTTGCCCTGGAAACTGTTGCTGGTCCCCAAAGCGGAAGTGGGCGGGTCCTGACTCCCTTAAGCCCCCTGCCATGCCCAGGGTTGCCCTGGCAACTATTGCTGGCCCCCAAAGCGGAAGTGGGCGGGTCCTGGCGCCCTTAAGCCACCTGCCATGCCCAATGTTGCCCTGGCAACTGTTGCTGGCCCCCAAAGCGGAAGTGGGCGGGTCCAGGCCCCCTTAAGCTCCCTGCCATGCCCAATGTTGCCCTGGCAACTGTTGCTGGTCCCCAAAGCGGAAGTGGGCGGGTCCAGGCCCCTTTAAGCCTCCTGCCATGCCCATGGTTGCCCTGGCAACTGTTGCTGGCCCCCAAAGCGGAAGTGGGCGGGTCCTGGTGCCCTTAAGCCCCCTGCCATGCCCAATGATGCCCTGGCAACTGTTGCTGGCCCCCAAAGCGGAAGTGGGCGGGTCCAGGCCCCCTTAAGCCCCCTGCCATGCCCATGGTTGCCCTGGAAACTGTTGCTGGCCCCCAAAGCGGAAGTGGGTTGGTCCAGGCGCCCTTAAGCTCCCTGCCATGCCCAATGTTGCCCTGGCAACTGTTGCTGGTCCCCAAAGCGGAAGTGGGCGGGTCCTGACTCCCTTAAGCCCCCTGCCATGCCCAATGTTGCCCTGGCAACTGTTGCTGGCCTTCAAAGCGGAAGTGGGCGGGTTCTGGCGCCCTTAAGCCCCCTGCCATGCCCAGGGTTGCCCTGGCAACTGTTGCTGGCCCCCAAAGCGGAAGTGGGCGGGTCCAGGCAACCTTAAGCCCCCTGCCATGCCCATGGTTGCCCTGGCAACTGTTGCTGGCCCCCAAAGCGGAAGTGGGCGGGTCCAGGCACCCTTAAGCTCCCTGCCATGCCCAATGTTGCCCTGGCAACTGTTGCTGGTCCCCAAAGCAGAAGTGGGCGGGTCCTGACTCCCTTAAGCCCCCTGCCTTGCCCAGGGTTGCCCTGGCAACTGTTGCTGGCCCCCAAAGCGGAAGTGGGTGTGTCCTAGCCCCCTGCCATGCCCAGGTTTACCCTGGCAACTGTTGCTGGCCCCCAAAGCGGAAGTGGGTGGGTCCAGGCGCCCTTAAGCCCCCTGCCATGCCCAGTGTTGCCCTGGCAACTGTTGCTGGCCCCCAAAGCGGAAGTGGGCGGGTCCTGGCGCCCTTAAGCCCCCTGCCATGCCCAGGGTTGCCCTGGCAACTGTTGCTGGCCCCCAAAGCGGAAGTGGGAGGGTCCAGGCACCCTTAAGCCCCTGCCATGCGCAGGGTTGCCCTGGCAACTGTTGCTGGCCCCCAAAGCGGAAGTGGGCGGGTCCAGGCCCCCTTAAGCCTCCTGCCATGCCCATGGTTGCCCTGGCAACTGTTGCTGGCCCCCAAAGCGGAAGTGGGCGGGTCCTGGCGCCCTTAAGCCCCCTGCCATGCCCATTGATGCCCTGGCAACTGTTGCTGGCCCCTAAAGCGGAAGTGGGCGGGTCCAGGCCCCCTTAAGCCCCCGGCCATGCCCATGGTTGCCCTGGAAACTGTTGCTGGCCCCCAAAGCGGAAGTGGGCGGGTCCAAGCGCCCTTAAGCCCCCTGCCTTGCCCAGGGTTGCCCTGGCAACTGTTGCTGGCCCCCAAAGCGGAAGTGGGCGGGTCCTGACTCCCTTAAGCCCCTGCCTTGCCCAGGGTTGCCCTGGCAACTGTTGCTGGTCCCCAAAGCGGAAGTGGGCGGTTACTGACTCCCTTAAGCCCCCTGCCTTGCCCAGGGTTGCCCTGGCAACTGTTGCTGGTCCCCAAAGCGGAAGTGGGCGGTTACTGACTCCCTTAAGCCCCCTGCCTTGCCCAGGGTTGCCCTGGCAACTTTTGCTGGCCCCCAAAGCGGAAGTGGGCGGGTCCTGGCGCCGTTAAGCCCCTTGCCATGCCCAATGTTGCCCTGGCAACTGTTGCTGGCCCCCAAAGCGGAAGTGGGCGGGTCCTGACTCCCTTAAGCCCCTGCCTTGCCCAGGGTTGCCCTGGCAACTGTTGCTGGTCCCCAAAGCGGAAGTGGGCGGTTACTGACTCCCTTAAGCCCCCTGCCTTGCCCAGGGTTGCCCTGGCAACTGTTGCTGGTCCCCAAAGCGGAAGTGGGCGGTTACTGACTCCCTTAAGCCCCCTGCCTTGCCCAGGGTTGCCCTGGCAACTTTTGCTGGCCCCCAAAGCGGAAGTGGGCGGGTCCTGGCGCCGTTAAGCCCCTTGCCATGCCCAATGTTGCCCTGGCAACTGTTGCTGGGCCCCAAAGCGGAAGTGGGCGGGTCCTGGCGCCCTTAAGCCCCCTGCCATGCCCAGGGTAGCCCTGGCAACTGTTGCTGGCCCCCAAAGCGGAAGTGGGCGGGTCCAGGCGCCCTTAAGCCCCCTGCCATGCCCAGGGTAGCCCTGGCAACTGTTTCTGGCCCCCAAAGCGGAAGTGGGCGGGTCCTGGCGCCCTTAAGCCCCCTGCCTTGCCCAGGGTTGCCCTGGCAACTGTTGCTGGCCCCCAAAGCTTAAGTGGGCGGGTCCTGACTCCCTTAAGCCCCCTGCCATGCCCAATGTTGCCCTGGCAACTGTTGCTGGCCCCCAAAGCGGAAGTGGGCGGGTCCTGGCGCCCTTAAGCCCCCTGCCATGCCCAGGGTAGCCCTGGCAACTGTTGCTGGCCCCCAAAGCGGAAGTGGGCGGGTCCAGGCGCCCTTAAGCCCCCTGCCATGCCCAGGGTAGCCCTGGCAACTGTTTCTGGCCCCCAAAGCGGAAGTGGGCGGGTCCTGGCGCCCTTAAGCCCCCTGCCTTGCCCAGGGTTGCCCTGGCAACTGTTGCTGGCCCCCAAAGCGGAAGTGGGCGGGTCCTGACTCCCTTAAGCCCCCTGCCATGCCCAATGTTGCTCTGGCAACTGTTGCTGGCCCCCAAAGCGGAAGTGGGCGGGTCCTGGCGCCCTTAAGCACCCTGCCATGCCCAGGGTAGCCCTGGCAACTGTTGCTGGCCCCAAAAGCGGAAGTGGGCGGGTCCTGACTCCCTTAAGCCCCCTGCCATGCCCAGGGTAGCCCTGGCAACTGTTTCTGGCCCCCAAAGCGGAAGTGGGCGGGTCCTGGCGCCCTTAAGCCCCCTGCCTTGCCCAGGGTTGCCCTGGCAACTGTTGCTGGCCCCCAAAGCGGAAGTGGGCGGGTCCTGACTCCCTTAAGCCCCCTGCCATGCCCAATGTTGCCCTGGCAACTGTTTCTGGCCCCCAAAGCGGAAGTGGGCGGGTCCTGGCGCCCTTAAGCCCCCTGCCTTGCCCAGGGTTGCCCTGGCAACTGTTGCTGGCCCCCAAAGCGGAAGTGGGCGGGTCCTGACTCCCTTAAGCCCCCTGCCATGCCCAATGTTGCCCTGGCAACTGTTGCTGGCCCCAAAGCGGAAGTGGGTGGGTCCTGGCGCCCTTAAGCCCCCTGCCATGCCCAGGGTTGCCCTGGCAACTGTTGCTGGCCCCAAAGCGGAAGTGGGCGGGTCCAGGGCCCCTTAAGCCCCCTGCCATGCCCAGGGTTGCCCAGGCAACTGTTGCTGGCCCCCAAATCGGAAGTGGGCGGGTTCTGGCGCCCTTAAGCCCCCTGCCATGCCCAGGGTTGCCCTGGCAACTGTTGCTGGCCCCCAAAGCGGAAGTGGGCGGGTCCAGGCCCCCTTAAGCCTCCTGCAATGCCCATGGTTGCCCTGGCAACTGTTTCTGGCCCCAAAGCGGAAGTGGGCGGGTCCTGGCGCCCTTAAGCCCCCTGCCTTGCCCAGGGTTGCCCTGGCAACTGTTGCTGGCCCCCAAAGCGGAAGTGGGCGGGTCCTGACTCCCTTAAGCCCCCTGCCATGCCCAATGTTGCCCTGGCAACTGTTGCTGGCCCCCAAAGCGGAAGTGGGCGGGTCCAGGCCCCATTAAGCCCCCTGCCATGCACAGGTTTGCCCTGGCAACTGTTGCTGGCCCCAAAAGCGGAAGTGGGCGGGTCCTGACTCCCTTAAGCCCCCTGCCATGCCCAGGGTTGCCCTGGCAACTGTTGCTGGCCCCCAAAGCGGAAGTGGGCGGGTCCTGGCGCCCTTAAGCCCCCTGCCATGCCCAATGATGCCCTGGCAACTGTTGCTGGCCCCCAAAGCGGAAGTGGGCGGGTCCAGGCCCCCTTAAGCCCCCTGCCATGCCCATGGTTGCCCTGGAAACTGTTGCTGGCCCCCAAAGCGGAAGTGGGTTGGTCCAGGCGCCCTTAAGCTCCCTGCCATGCCCAATGTTGCCCTGGCAACTGTTGCTGGTCCCCAAAGCGGAAGTGGGCGGGTCCTGACTCCCTTAAGCCCCTTGCCATGCCCAATGTTGCCCTGGCAACTGTTACTGGCCCCCAAAGCGGAAGTGGGCGGGTTCTGGCGCCCTTAAGCCCCCTGCCATGCCCAGGGTTGCCCTGGCAACTGTTGCTGGCCCCCAAAGCGGAAGTGGGCGGGTCCAGGCGCCCTTAAGCCCCCTGCCATGCCCAGGGTTGCCCTGGCAACTGTTGCTGGCCCCAAAGCGGAAGTGGGCGGGTCCAGGCCCCCTTAAGCCTCCTGCAATGCCCATGGTTTCCCTGGCAACTGTTGCTGGCCCCCAAAGCGGAAGTGGGCGGGTCCAGGCGCCCTTAAGCCCCCTGCCATGCCCAGGGTTGCCCTGGCAACTGTTGCTGGCCCCAAAGCGGAAGTGGGTGGGTCCTGGCGCCCTTAAGCCCCCTGCCATGCCCAGGGTTGCCCTGGCAACTGTTGCTGGCCCCCAAAGCGGAAGTGGGCGGGTCCAGGCCCCCTTAAGCCCCCTGCCTTGCCCAGGGTTGCCCTGGAAACTGTTGCTGGTCCCCAAAGCGGAAGTGGGCGGGTCCTGACTCCCTTAAGCCCCCTGCCATGCCCAGGGTTGCCCTGGCAACTATTGCTGGCCCCCAAAGCGGAAGTGGGCGGGTCCTGGCGCCCTTAAGCCACCTGCCATGCCCAATGTTGCCCTGGCAACTGTTGCTGGCCCCCAAAGCGGAAGTGGGCGGGTCCAGGCCCCCTTAAGCTCCCTGCCATGCCCAATGTTGCCCTGGCAACTGTTGCTGGTCCCCAAAGCGGAAGTGGGCGGGTCCAGGCCCCTTTAAGCCTCCTGCCATGCCCATGGTTGCCCTGGCAACTGTTGCTGGCCCCCAAAGCGGAAGTGGGCGGGTCCTGGTGCCCTTAAGCCCCCTGCCATGCCCAATGATGCCCTGGCAACTGTTGCTGGCCCCCAAAGCGGAAGTGGGCGGGTCCAGGCCCCCTTAAGCCCCCTGCCATGCCCATGGTTGCCCTGGAAACTGTTGCTGGCCCCCAAAGCGGAAGTGGGTTGGTCCAGGCGCCCTTAAGCTCCCTGCCATGCCCAATGTTGCCCTGGCAACTGTTGCTGGTCCCCAAAGCGGAAGTGGGCGGGTCCTGACTCCCTTAAGCCCCCTGCCATGCCCAATGTTGCCCTGGCAACTGTTGCTGGCCTTCAAAGCGGAAGTGGGCGGGTTCTGGCGCCCTTAAGCCCCCTGCCATGCCCAGGGTTGCCCTGGCAACTGTTGCTGGCCCCCAAAGCGGAAGTGGGCGGGTCCAGGCAACCTTAAGCCCCCTGCCATGCCCATGGTTGCCCTGGCAACTGTTGCTGGCCCCCAAAGCGGAAGTGGGCGGGTCCAGGCACCCTTAAGCTCCCTGCCATGCCCAATGTTGCCCTGGCAACTGTTGCTGGTCCCCAAAGCAGAAGTGGGCGGGTCCTGACTCCCTTAAGCCCCCTGCCTTGCCCAGGGTTGCCCTGGCAACTGTTGCTGGCCCCCAAAGCGGAAGTGGGTGTGTCCTAGCCCCCTGCCATGCCCAGGTTTACCCTGGCAACTGTTGCTGGCCCCCAAAGCGGAAGTGGGTGGGTCCAGGCGCCCTTAAGCCCCCTGCCATGCCCAGTGTTGCCCTGGCAACTGTTGCTGGCCCCCAAAGCGGAAGTGGGCGGGTCCTGGCGCCCTTAAGCCCCCTGCCATGCCCAGGGTTGCCCTGGCAACTGTTGCTGGCCCCCAAAGCGGAAGTGGGAGGGTCCAGGCACCCTTAAGCCCCTGCCATGCGCAGGGTTGCCCTGGCAACTGTTGCTGGCCCCCAAAGCGGAAGTGGGCGGGTCCAGGCCCCCTTAAGCCTCCTGCCATGCCCATGGTTGCCCTGGCAACTGTTGCTGGCCCCCAAAGCGGAAGTGGGCGGGTCCTGGCGCCCTTAAGCCCCCTGCCATGCCCATTGATGCCCTGGCAACTGTTGCTGGCCCCTAAAGCGGAAGTGGGTGGGTCCAGGCCCCCTTAAGCCCCCGGCCATGCCCATTGTTGCCCTGGAAACTGTTGCTGGCCCCCAAAGCGGAAGTGGGCGGGTCCAGGCGCCCTTAAGCTTCCTGCCATGCCCAATGTTGCCCTGGCAACTGTTGCTGGCCCCCAAAGCGGAAGTGGGCGGGTTCTGGCGCCCTTAAGCCCCCTGCCATGCCCAGGGTTGCCCTGGCAACTGTTGCTGGCCCCCAAAGCGGAAGTGGGAGGGTCCAGGCACCCTTAAGCCCCTGCCATGCGCAGGGTTGCCCTGGCAACTGTTGCTGGCCCCCAAAGCGGAAGTGGGCGGGTCCAGGCCCCCTTAAGCCTCCTGCCATGCCCATGGTTGCCCTGGCAACTGTTGCTGGCCCCCAAAGCGGAAGTGGGCGGGTCCTGGCGCCCTTAAGCCCCCTGCCATGCCCAATGATGCCCTGGCAACTGTTGCTGGCCCCTAAAGCGGAAGTGGGCGGGTCCAGGCCCCCTTAAGCCCCCGGCCATGCCCATGGTTGCCCTGGAAACTGTTGCTGGCCCCCAAAGCGGAAGTGGGCGGGTCCAAGCGCCCTTAAGCCCCCTGCCTTGCCCAGGGTTGCCCTGGCAACTGTTGCTGGCCCCCAAAGCGGAAGTGGGCGGGTCCTGACTCCCTTAAGCCCCTGCCTTGCCCAGGGTTGCCCTGGCAACTGTTGCTGGTCCCCAAAGCGGAAGTGGGCGGTTACTGACTCCCTTAAGCCCCCTGCCTTGCCCAGGGTTGCCCTGGCAACTGTTGCTGGTCCCCAAAGCGGAAGTGGGCGGTTACTGACTCCCTTAAGCCCCCTGCCTTGCCCAGGGTTGCCCTGGCAACTTTTGCTGGCCCCCAAAGCGGAAGTGGGCGGGTCCTGGCGCCGTTAAGCCCCTTGCCATGCCCAATGTTGCCCTGGCAACTGTTGCTGGGCCCCAAAGCGGAAGTGGGCGGGTCCTGGCGCCCTTAAGCCCCCTGCCATGCCCAGGGTAGCCCTGGCAACTGTTGCTGGCCCCCAAAGCGGAAGTGGGCAAGTCCAGGCGCCCTTAAGCCCCCTGCCATGCCCAGGGTAGCCCTGGCAACTGTTTCTGGCCCCCAAAGCGGAAGTGGGCGGGTCCTGGCGCCCTTAAGCCCCCTGCCTTGCCCAGGGTTGCCCTGGCAACTGTTGCTGGCCCCCAAAGCTTAAGTGGGCGGGTCCTGACTCCCTTAAGCCCCCTGCCATGCCCAATGTTGCCCTGGCAACTGTTGCTGGCCCCCAAAGCGGAAGTGGGCGGGTCCTGGCGCCCTTAAGCCCCCTGCCATGCCCAGGGTAGCCCTGGCAACTGTTGCTGGCCCCCAAAGCGGAAGTGGGCGGGTCCAGGCGCCCTTAAGCCCCCTGCCATGCCCAGGGTAGCCCTGGCAACTGTTTCTGGCCCCCAAAGCGGAAGTGGGCGGGTCCTGGCGCCCTTAAGCCCCCTGCCTTGCCCAGGGTTGCCCTGGCAACTGTTGCTGGCCCCCAAAGCGGAAGTGGGCGGGTCCTGACTCCCTTAAGCCCCCTGCCATGCCCAATGTTGCCCTGGCAACTGTTGCTGGCCCCCAAAGCGGAAGTGGGCGGGTCCTGGCGCCCTTAAGCACCCTGCCATGCCCAGGGTAGCCCTGGCAACTGTTGCTGGCCCCAAAAGCGGAAGTGGGCGGGTCCTGACTCCCTTAAGCCCCCTGCCATGCCCAGGGTAGCCCTGGCAACTGTTTCTGGCCCCCAAAGCGGAAGTGGGCGGGTCCTGGCGCCCTTAAGCCCCCTGCCTTGCCCAGGGTTGCCCTGGCAACTGTTGCTGGCCCCCAAAGCGGAAGTGGGCGGGTCCTGACTCCCTTAAGCCCCCTGCCATGCCCAATGTTGCCCTGGCAACTGTTGCTGGCCCCAAAGCGGAAGTGGGTGGGTCCTGGCGCCCTTAAGCCCCCTGCCATGCCCAGGGTTGCCCTGGCAACTGTTGCTGGCCCCAAAGCGGAAGTGGGCGGGTCCAGGGCCCCTTAAGCCCCCTGCCATGCCCAGGGTTGCCCAGGCAACTGTTGCTGGCCCCCAAATCGGAAGTGGGCGGGTTCTGGCGCCCTTAAGCCCCCTGCCATGCCCAGGGTTGCCCTGGCAACTGTTGCTGGCCCCCAAAGCGGAAGTGGGCGGGTCCAGGCCCCCTTAAGCCTCCTGCAATGCCCATGGTTGCCCTGGCAACTGTTTCTGGCCCCCAAAGCGGAAGTGGGCGGGTCCTGGCGCCCTTAAGCCCCCTGCCTTGCCCAGGGTTGCCCTGGCAACTGTTGCTGGCCCCCAAAGCGGAAGTGGGCGGGTCCTGACTCCCTTAAGCCCCCTGCCATGCCCAATGTTGCCCTGGCAACTGTTGCTGGCCCCCAAAGCGGAAGTGGGCGGGTCCTGGCGCCCTTAAGCCCCCTGCCATGCCCAGGGTAGCCCTGGCAACTGTTGCTGGCCCCCAAAGCGGAAGTGGGCGGGTCCAGGCGCCCTTAAGCCCCCTGCCATGCCCAGGGTAGCCCTGGCAACTGTTTCTGGCCCCCAAAGCGGAAGTGGGCGGGTCCTGGCGCCCTTAAGCCCCCTGCCTTGCCCAGGGTTGCCCTGGCAACTGTTGCTGGCCCCCAAAGCGGAAGTGGGCGGGTCCTGACTCCCTTAAGCCCTTTGCCATGCCCAATGTTGCCCTGGCAACTGTTGCTGGCCCCAAAGCGGAAGTGGGTGGGTCCTGGCGCCCTTAAGCCCCCTGCCATGCCCAGGGTTGCCCTGGCAACTGTTGCTGGCCCCAAAGCGGAAGTGGGCGGGTCCAGGGCCCCTTAAGCCCCCTGCCATGCCCAGGGTTGCCCAGGCAACTGTTGCTGGCCCCCAAATCGGAAGTGGGCGGGTTCTGGCGCCCTTAAGCCCCCTGCCATGCCCAGGGTTGCCCTGGCAACTGTTGCTGGCCCCCAAAGCGGAAGTGGGCGGGTCCAGGCCCCCTTAAGCCCCCTGCCATGCCCATGGTTGCCCTGGAAACTGTTGCTGGCCCCCAAAGCGGAAGTGGGTTGGTCCAGGCGCCCTTAAGCTCCCTGCCATGCCCAATGTTGCCCTGGCAACTGTTGCTGGTCCCCAAAGCGGAAGTGGGCGGGTCCTGACTCCCTTAAGCCCCTTGCCATGCCCAATGTTGCCCTTGCAACTGTTGCTGGCCCCCAAAGCGGAAGTGGGCGGGTTCTGGCGCCCTTAAGCCCCCTGCCATGCCCAGGGTTGCCCTGGCAACTGTTGCTGGCCCCCAAAGCGGAAGTGGGCGGGTCCAGGCGCCCTTAAGCCCCCTGCCATGCCCAGGGTTGCCCTGGCAACTGTTGCTGGCCCCAAAGCGGAAGTGGGCGGGTCCAGGCCCCCTTAAGCCTCCTGCAATGCCCATGGTTGCCCTGGCAACTGTTGCTGGCCCCCAAAGCGGAAGTGGGCGGGTCCAGGCGCCCTTAAGCCCCCTGCCATGCCCAGGGTTGCCCTGGCAACTGTTGCTGGCCCCAAAGCGGAAGTGGGTGGGTCCTGGCGCCCTTAAGCCCCCTGCCATGCCCAGGGTTGCCCTGGCAACTGTTGCTGGCCCCCAAAGCGGAAGTGGGCGGGTCCAGGCCCCCTTAAGCCCCCTGCCTTGCCCAGGGTTGCCCTGGCAACTGTTGCTGGTCCCCAAAGCGGAAGTGGGCGGGTCCAGGCCCCCTTAAGCCCCCTGCCTTGCCCAGGGTTGCCCTGGAAACTGTTGCTGGTCCCCAAAGCGGAAGTGGGCGGGTCCTGACTCCCTTAAGCCCCCTGCCATGCCCAGGGTTGCCCTGGCAACTATTGCTGGCCCCCAAAGCGGAAGTGGGCGGGTCCTGGCGCCCTTAAGCCACCTGCCATGCCCAATGTTGCCCTGGCAACTGTTGCTGGCCCCCAAAGCGGAAGTGGGTGGGTCCTAGCCCCCTGCCATGCCCAGGTTTACCCTGGCAACTGTTGCTGGCCCCCAAAGCGGAAGTGGGCGGGTCCAGGCCCCCTTAAGCTCCCTGCCATGCCCAATGTTGCCCTGGCAACTGTTGCTGGTCCCCAAAGCGGAAGTGGGCGGGTCCAGGGCCCTTTAAGCCTCCTGCCATGCCCATGGTTGCCCTGGCAACTGTTGCTGCCCCCAAAGCGGAAGTGGGCGGGTCCTGGTGCCCTTAAGCCCCCTGCCATGCCCAATGATGCCCTGGCAACTGTTGCTGGCCCCCAAAGCGGAAGTGGGCGGGTCCAGGCCCCCTTAAGCCCCCTGCCATGCCCATGGTTGCCCTGGAAACTGTTGCTGGCCCCCAAAGCGGAAGTGGGTTGGTCCAGGCGCCCTTAAGCTCCCTGCCATGCCCAATGTTGCCCTGGCAACTGTTGCTGGTCCCCAAAGCGGAAGTGGGCGGGTCCTGACTCCCTTAAGCCCCCTGCCATGCCCAATGTTGCCCTGGCAACTGTTGCTGGCCTTCAAAGCGGAAGTGGGCGGGTTCTGGCGCCCTTAAGCCCCCTGCCATGCCCAGGGTTGCCCTGGCAACTGTTGCTGGCCCCCAAAGCGGAAGTGGGCGGGTCCAGGCAACCTTAAGCCCCCTGCCATGCCCATGGTTGCCCTGGCAACTGTTGCTGGCCCCCAAAGCGGAAGTGGGCGGGTCCAGGCACCCTTAAGCTCCCTGCCATGCCCAATGTTGCCCTGGCAACTGTTGCTGGTCCCCAAAGCAGAAGTGGGCGGGTCCTGACTCCCTTAAGCCCCCTGCCTTGCCCAGGGTTGCCCTGGCAACTGTTGCTGGCCCCCAAAGCGGAAGTGGGTGTGTCCTAGCCCCCTGCCATGCCCAGGTTTACCCTGGCAACTGTTGCTGGCCCCCAAAGCGGAAGTGGGTGGGTCCAGGCGCCCTTAAGCCCCCTGCCATGCCAAGTGTTGCCCTGGCAACTGTTGCTGGCCCCCAAAGCGGAAGTGGGCGGGTCCTGGCGCCCTTAAGCCCCCTGCCATGCCTAGGGTTGCCCTGGCAACTGTTGCTGGCCCCCAAAGCGGAAGTGGGCGGGTCCTGGCCCCCTTAAGCCCCCTGACATGCCCAGGGTTGCCCTAGCAACTGTTGCTGGCCCCCAAAGCGGAAGTGGGCGGGTCCAGGCCCCCTTAAGCCTCCTGCCATGCCCATGGTTGCCCTGGCAACTGTTGCTGGCCCCCAAAGCGGAAGTGGGCGGGTCCAGGCGCCCTTAAGCCCCCTGCCATGCCCAGGGTAGCCCTGGCAACTGTTTCTGGCCCCCAAAGCGGAAGTGGGCGGGTCCTGGCGCCCTTAAGCCCCCTGCCTTGCCCAGGGTTGCCCTGGCAACTGTTGCTGGCCCCCAAAGCGGAAGTGGGCGGGTCCTGACTCCCTTAAGCCCTTTGCCATGCCCAATGTTGCCCTGGCAACTGTTGCTGGCCCCAAAGCGGAAGTGGGTGGGTCCTGGCGCCCTTAAGCCCCCTGCCATGCCCAGGGTTGCCCTGGCAACTGTTGCTGGCCCCAAAGCGGAAGTGGGCGGGTCCAGGGCCCCTTAAGCCCCCTGCCATGCCCAGGGTTGCCCAGGCAACTGTTGCTGGCCCCCAAATCGGAAGTGGGCGGGTTCTGGCGCCCTTAAGCCCCCTGCCATGCCCAGGGTTGCCCTGGCAACTGTTGCTGGCCCCCAAAGCGGAAGTGGGCGGGTCCAGGCCCCCTTAAGCCCCCTGCCATGCCCATGGTTGCCCTGGAAACTGTTGCTGGCCCCCAAAGCGGAAGTGGGTTGGTCCAGGCGCCCTTAAGCTCCCTGCCATGCCCAATGTTGCCCTGGCAACTGTTGCTGGTCCCCAAAGCGGAAGTGGGCGGGTCCTGACTCCCTTAAGCCCCTTGCCATGCCCAATGTTGCCCTTGCAACTGTTGCTGGCCCCCAAAGCGGAAGTGGGCGGGTTCTGGCGCCCTTAAGCCCCCTGCCATGCCCAGGGTTGCCCTGGCAACTGTTGCTGGCCCCCAAAGCGGAAGTGGGCGGGTCCAGGCGCCCTTAAGCCCCCTGCCATGCCCAGGGTTGCCCTGGCAACTGTTGCTGGCCCCAAAGCGGAAGTGGGCGGGTCCAGGCCCCCTTAAGCCTCCTGCAATGCCCATGGTTGCCCTGGCAACTGTTGCTGGCCCCCAAAGCGGAAGTGGGCGGGTCCAGGCGCCCTTAAGCCCCCTGCCATGCCCAGGGTTGCCCTGGCAACTGTTGCTGGCCCCAAAGCGGAAGTGGGTGGGTCCTGGCGCCCTTAAGCCCCCTGCCATGCCCAGGGTTGCCCTGGCAACTGTTGCTGGCCCCCAAAGCGGAAGTGGGCGGGTCCAGGCCCCCTTAAGCCCCCTGCCTTGCCCAGGGTTGCCCTGGCAACTGTTGCTGGTCCCCAAAGCGGAAGTGGGCGGGTCCAGGCCCCCTTAAGCCCCCTGCCTTGCCCAGGGTTGCCCTGGAAACTGTTGCTGGTCCCCAAAGCGGAAGTGGGCGGGTCCTGACTCCCTTAAGCCCCCTGCCATGCCCAGGGTTGCCCTGGCAACTATTGCTGGCCCCCAAAGCGGAAGTGGGCGGGTCCTGGCGCCCTTAAGCCACCTGCCATGCCCAATGTTGCCCTGGCAACTGTTGCTGGCCCCCAAAGCGGAAGTGGGTGGGTCCTAGCCCCCTGCCATGCCCAGGTTTACCCTGGCAACTGTTGCTGGCCCCCAAAGCGGAAGTGGGCGGGTCCAGGCCCCCTTAAGCTCCCTGCCATGCCCAATGTTGCCCTGGCAACTGTTGCTGGTCCCCAAAGCGGAAGTGGGCGGGTCCAGGCCCCTTTAAGCCTCCTGCCATGCCCATGGTTGCCCTGGCAACTGTTGCTGCCCCCAAAGCGGAAGTGGGCGGGTCCTGGTGCCCTTAAGCCCCCTGCCATGCCCAATGATGCCCTGGCAACTGTTGCTGGCCCCCAAAGCGGAAGTGGGCGGGTCCAGGCCCCCTTAAGCCCCCTGCCATGCCCATGGTTGCCCTGGAAACTGTTGCTGGCCCCCAAAGCGGAAGTGGGTTGGTCCAGGCGCCCTTAAGCTCCCTGCCATGCCCAATGTTGCCCTGGCAACTGTTGCTGGTCCCCAAAGCGGAAGTGGGCGGGTCCTGACTCCCTTAAGCCCCCTGCCATGCCCAATGTTGCCCTGGCAACTGTTGCTGGCCTTCAAAGCGGAAGTGGGCGGGTTCTGGCGCCCTTAAGCCCCCTGCCATGCCCAGGGTTGCCCTGGCAACTGTTGCTGGCCCCCAAAGCGGAAGTGGGCGGGTCCAGGCAACCTTAAGCCCCCTGCCATGCCCATGGTTGCCCTGGCAACTGTTGCTGGCCCCCAAAGCGGAAGTGGGCGGGTCCAGGCACCCTTAAGCTCCCTGCCATGCCCAATGTTGCCCTGGCAACTGTTGCTGGTCCCCAAAGCAGAAGTGGGCGGGTCCTGACTCCCTTAAGCCCCCTGCCTTGCCCAGGGTTGCCCTGGCAACTGTTGCTGGCCCCCAAAGCGGAAGTGGGTGTGTCCTAGCCCCCTGCCATGCCCAGGTTTACCCTGGCAACTGTTGCTGGCCCCCAAAGCGGAAGTGGGTGGGTCCAGGCGCCCTTAAGCCCCCTGCCATGCCAAGTGTTGCCCTGGCAACTGTTGCTGGCCCCCAAAGCGGAAGTGGGCGGGTCCTGGCGCCCTTAAGCCCCCTGCCATGCCTAGGGTTGCCCTGGCAACTGTTGCTGGCCCCCAAAGCGGAAGTGGGCGGGTCCTGGCCCCCTTAAGCCCCCTGACATGCCCAGGGTTGCCCTAGCAACTGTTGCTGGCCCCCAAAGCGGAAGTGGGCGGGTCCAGGCCCCCTTAAGCCTCCTGCCATGCCCATGGTTGCCCTGGCAACTGTTGCTGGCCCCCAAAGCGGAAGTGGGCGGGTCCTGGCGCCCTTAAGCCCCCTGCCATGCCCAATGATGCCCTGGCAACTGTTGCTGGCCCCTAAAGCGGAAGTGGGTGGGTCCAGGCCCCCCTTAAGCCCCCGGCCATGCCCATAGTTGCCCTGGAAACTGTTGCTGGCCCCCAAAGCGGAAGTGGGCGGGTCCAGGCGCCCTTAAGCTTCCTGCCATGCCCAATGTTGCCCTGGCAACTGTTGCTGGCCCCCAAAGCGGAAGTGGGCGGGTTCTGGCGCCCTTAAGCTCCCTGCCATGCCCAGGGTTGCCCTGGCAACTGTTGCTGGCCCCCAAAGCGGAAGTGGGAGGGTCCAGGCACCCTTAAGCCCCTGCCATGCGCAGGGTTGTCCTGGCAACTGTTGCTGGCCCCCAAAGCGGAAGTGGGCGGGTCCAGGCCCCCTTAAGCCTCCTGCCATGCCCATGGTTGCCCTGGCAACTGTTGCTGGCCCCCAAAGCGGAAGTGGGCGGGTCCTGGCGCCCTTAAGCCCCCTGCCATGCCCAATGATGCCCTGGCAACTGTTGCTGGCCCCTAAAGCGGAAGTGGGCGGGTCCAGGCCCCCTTAAGCCCCCGGCCATGCCCATGGTTGCCCTGGCAACTGTTGCTGGTCCCCAAAGCGGAAGTGGGCGGTTACTGACTCCCTTAAGCCCCCTGCCTTGCCCAGGGTTGCCCTGGCAACTGTTGCTGGTCCCCAAAGCGGAAGTGGGCGGTTACTGACTCCCTTAAGCCCCCTGCCTTGCCCAGGGTTGCCCTGGCAACTGTTGCTGGTCCCCAAAGCGGAAGTGGGCGGTTACTGACTCCCTTAAGCCCCCTGCCTTGCCCAGGGTTGCCCTGGCAACTTTTGCTGGCCCCCAAAGCGGAAGTGGGCGGGTCCTGGCGCCGTTAAGCCCCTTGCCATGCCCAATGTTGCCCTGGCAACTGTTGCTGGGCCCCAAAGCGGAAGTGGGCGGGTCCTGGCGCCCTTAAGCCCCCTGCCATGCCCAGGGTAGCCCTGGCAACTGTTGCTGGCCCCCAAAGCGGAAGTGGGCGGTTACTGACTCCCTTAAGCCCCCTGCCTTGCCCAGGGTTGCCCTGGAAACTGTTGCTGGTCCCCAAAGCGGAAGTGGGCGGGTCCTGACTCCCTTAAGCCCCCTGCCATGCCCAGGGTTGCCCTGGCAACTATTGCTGGCCCCCAAAGCGGAAGTGGGCGGGTCCTGGCGCCCTTAAGCCACCTGCCATGCCCAATGTTGCCCTGGCAACTGTTGCTGGCCCCCAAAGCGGAAGTGGGTGGGTCCTAGCCCCCTGCCATGCCCAGGTTTACCCTGGCAACTGTTGCTGGCCCCCAAAGCGGAAGTGGGCGGGTCCAGGCCCCCTTAAGCTCCCTGCCATGCCCAATGTTGCCCTGGCAACTGTTGCTGGTCCCCAAAGCGGAAGTGGGCGGGTCCAGGCCCCTTTAAGCCTCCTGCCATGCCCATGGTTGCCCTGGAAACTGTTGCTGGCCCCCAAAGCGGAAGTGGGTTGGTCCAGGCGCCCTTAAGCTCCCTGCCATGCCCAATGTTGCCCTGGCAACTGTTGCTGGTCCCCAAAGCGGAAGTGGGCGGGTCCTGACTCCCTTAAGCCCCCTGCCATGCCCAATGTTGCCCTGGCAACTGTTGCTGGCCTTCAAAGCGGAAGTGGGCGGGTTCTGGCGCCCTTAAGCCCCCTGCCATGCCCAGGGTTGCCCTGGCAACTGTTGCTGGCCCCCAAAGCGGAAGTGGGCGGGTCCAGGCAACCTTAAGCCCCCTGCCATGCCCATGGTTGCCCTGGCAACTGTTGCTGGCCCCCAAAGCGGAAGTGGGCGGGTCCAGGCACCCTTAAGCTCCCTGCCATGCCCAATGTTGCCCTGGCAACTGTTGCTGGTCCCCAAAGCAGAAGTGGGCGGGTCCTGACTCCCTTAAGCCCCCTGCCTTGCCCAGGGTTGCCCTGGCAACTGTTGCTGGCCCCCAAAGCGGAAGTGGGTGTGTCCTAGCCCCCTGCCATGCCCAGGTTTACCCTGGCAACTGTTGCTGGCCCCCAAAGCGGAAGTGGGTGGGTCCAGGCGCCCTTAAGCCCCCTGCCATGCCCAGTGTTGCCCTGGCAACTGTTGCTGGCCCCCAAAGCGGAAGTGGGCGGGTCCTGGCGCCCTTAAGCCCCCTGCCATGCCCAGGGTTGCCCTGGCAACTGTTGCTGGCCCCCAAAGCGGAAGTGGGCGGGTCCAGGCCCCCTTAAGCCCCCTGCCATGCCCAGGGTTGCCCTGGCAACTGTTGCTGGCCCCCAAAGCGGAAGTGGGCGGGTCCTGGCCCCCTTAAGCCCCCTGACATGCCCAGGGTTGCCCTAGCAACTGTTGCTGGCCCCCAAAGCGGAAGTGGGCGGGTCCTGGCGCCCTTAAGCCCCCTGCCATGCCCAATGATGCCCTGGCAACTGTTGCTGGCCCCTAAAGCGGAAGTGGGTGGGTCCAGGCCCCCCTTAAGCCCCCGGCCATGCCCATGGTTGCCCTGGAAACTGTTGCTGGCCCCCAAAGCGGAAGTGGGCGGGTTCAGGCGCCCTTAAGCTTCCTGCCATGCCCAATGTTGCCCTGGCAACTGTTGCTGGCCCCCAAAGCGGAAGTGGGCGGGTTCTGGCGCCCTTAAGCCCCCTGCCATGCCCAGGGTTGCCCTGGCAACTGTTGCTGGCCCCCAAAGCGGAAGTGGGAGGGTCCAGGCACCCTTAAGCCCCTGCCATGCGCAGGGTTGCCCTGGCAACTGTTGCTGGCCCCCAAAGCGGAAGTGGGCGGGTCCAGGCCCCCTTAAGCCTCCTGCCATGCCCATGGTTGCCCTGGCAACTGTTGCTGGCCCCCAAAGCGGAAGTGGGCGGGTCCTGGCGCCCTTAAGCCCCCTGCCATGCCCATTGATGCCCTGGCAACTGTTGCTGGCCCCTAAAGCGGAAGTGGGTGGGTCCAGGCCCCCTTAAGCCCCCGGCCATGCCCATGGTTGCCCTGGAAACTGTTGCTGGCCCCCAAAGCGGAAGTGGGCGGGTCCAGGCGCCCTTAAGCTTCCTGCCATGCCCAATGTTGCCCTGGCAACTGTTGCTGGCCCCCAAAGCGGAAATGGGCGGGTTCTGGCGCCCTTAAGCCCCCTGCCATGCCCAGGGTTGCCCTGGCAACTGTTGCTGGCCCCCAAAGCGGAAGTGGGAGGGTCCAGGCACCCTTAAGCCCCTGCCATGCGCAGGGTTGCCCTGGCAACTGTTGCTGGCCCCCAAAGCGGAAGTGGGCGGGTCCAGGCCCCCTTAAGCCTCCTGCCATGCCCATGGTTGCCCTGGCAACTGTTGCTGGCCCCCAAAGCGGAAGTGGGCGGGTCCTGGCGCCCTTAAGCCCCCTGCCATGCCCAATGATGCCCTGGCAACTGTTGCTGGCCCCTAAAGCGGAAGTGGGCGGGTCCAGGCCCCCTTAAGCCCCCGGCCATGCCCATGGTTGCCCTGGAAACTGTTGCTGGCCCCCAAAGCGGAAGTGGGCGGGTCCAAGCGCCCTTAAGCCCCCTGCCTTGCCCAGGGTTGCCCTGGCAACTGTTGCTGGCCCCCAAAGCGGAAGTGGGCGGGTCCTGACTCCCTTAAGCCCCTGCCTTGCCCAGGGTTGCCCTGGCAACTGTTGCTGGTCCCCAAAGCGGAAGTGGGCGGTTACTGACTCCCTTAAGCCCCCTGCCTTGCCCAGGGTTGCCCTGGCAACTGTTGCTGGTCCCCAAAGCGGAAGTGGGCGGTTACTGACTCCCTTAAGCCCCCTGCCTTGCCCAGGGTTGCCCTGGCAACTTTTGCTGGCCCCCAAAGCGGAAGTGGGCGGGTCCTGGCGCCGTTAAGCCCCTTGCCATGCCCAATGTTGCCCTGGCAACTGTTGCTGGGCCCCAAAGCGGAAGTGGGCGGGTCCTGGCGCCCTTAAGCCCCCTGCCATGCCCAGGGTAGCCCTGGCAACTGTTGCTGGCCCCCAAAGCGGAAGTGGGCAAGTCCAGGCGCCCTTAAGCCCCCTGCCATGCCCAGGGTAGCCCTGGCAACTGTTTCTGGCCCCCAAAGCGGAAGTGGGCGGGTCCTGGCGCCCTTAAGCCCCCTGCCTTGCCCAGGGTTGCCCTGGCAACTGTTGCTGGCCCCCAAAGCTTAAGTGGGCGGGTCCTGACTCCCTTAAGCCCCCTGCCATGCCCAATGTTGCCCTGGCAACTGTTGCTGGCCCCCAAAGCGGAAGTGGGCGGGTCCTGGCGCCCTTAAGCCCCCTGCCATGCCCAGGGTAGCCCTGGCAACTGTTGCTGGCCCCCAAAGCGGAAGTGGGCGGGTCCAGGCGCCCTTAAGCCCCCTGCCATGCCCAGGGTAGCCCTGGCAACTGTTTCTGGCCCCCAAAGCGGAAGTGGGCGGGTCCTGGCGCCCTTAAGCCCCCTGCCTTGCCCAGGGTTGCCCTGGCAACTGTTGCTGGCCCCCAAAGCGGAAGTGGGCGGGTCCTGACTCCCTTAAGCCCCCTGCCATGCCCAATGTTGCCCTGGCAACTGTTGCTGGCCCCCAAAGCGGAAGTGGGCGGGTCCTGGCGCCCTTAAGCACCCTGCCATGCCCAGGGTAGCCCTGGCAACTGTTGCTGGCCCCAAAAGCGGAAGTGGGCGGGTCCTGACTCCCTTAAGCCCCCTGCCATGCCCAGGGTAGCCCTGGCAACTGTTTCTGGCCCCCAAAGCGGAAGTGGGCGGGTCCTGGCGCCCTTAAGCCCCCTGCCTTGCCCAGGGTTGCCCTGGCAACTGTTGCTGGCCCCCAAAGCGGAAGTGGGCGGGTCCTGACTCCCTTAAGCCCCCTGCCATGCCCAATGTTGCCCTGGCAACTGTTGCTGGCCCCCAAAGCGGAAGTGGGCGGGTCCAGGCCCCATTAAGCCCCCTGCCATGCACAGGTTTGCCCTGGCAACTGTTGCTGGCCCCAAAAGCGGAAGTGGGCGGGTCCTGACTCCCTTAAGCCCCCTGCCATGCCCAGGGTTGCCCTGGCAACTGTTGCTGGCCCCCAAAGCGGAAGTGGGCGGGTCCTGGCGCCCTTAAGCCCCCTGCCATGCCCAATGATGCCCTGGCAACTGTTGCTGGCCCCCAAAGCGGAAGTGGGCGGGTCCAGGCCCCCTTAAGCCCCCTGCCATGCCCATGGTTGCCCTGGAAACTGTTGCTGGCCCCCAAAGCGGAAGTGGGTTGGTCCAGGCGCCCTTAAGCTCCCTGCCATGCCCAATGTTGCCCTGGCAACTGTTGCTGGTCCCCAAAGCGGAAGTGGGCGGGTCCTGACTCCCTTAAGCCCCTTGCCATGCCCAATGTTGCCCTGGCAACTGTTGCTGGCCCCTAAAGCGGAAGTGGGTGGGTCCAGGCCCCCCTTAAGCCCCCGGCCATGCCCATGGTTGCCCTGGAAACTGTTGCTGGCCCCCAAAGCGGAAGTGGGCGGGTCCAGGCGCCCTTAAGCTTCCTGCCATGCCCAATGTTGCCCTGGCAACTGTTGCTGGCCCCCAAAGCGGAAGTGGGCGGGTTCTGGCGCCCTTAAGCCCCCTGCCATGCCCAGGGTTGCCCTGGCAACTGTTGCTGGCCCCCAAAGCGGAAGTGGGAGGGTCCAGGCACCCTTAAGCCCCTGCCATGCGCAGGGTTGCCCTGGCAACTGTTGCTGGCCCCCCAAAGCGGAAGTGGGCGGGTCCAGGCCCCCTTAAGCCTCCTGCCATGCCCATGGTTGCCCTGGCAACTGTTGCTGGCCCCCAAAGCGGAAGTGGGCGGGTCCTGGCGCCCTTAAGCCCCCTGCCATGCCCATTGATGCCCTGGCAACTGTTGCTGGCCCCTAAAACGGAAGTGGGTGGGTCCAGGCCCCCTTAAGCCCCCGGCCATGCCCATGGTTGCCCTGGAAACTGTTGCTGGCCCCCAAAGCGGAAGTGGGCGGGTCCAGGCGCCCTTAAGCTTCCTGCCATGCCCAATGTTACCCTGGCAACTGTTGCTGGCCCCCAAAGCGGAAGTGGGCGGGTTCTGGCGCCCTTAAGCCCCCTGCCATGCCCAGGGTTGCCCTGGCAACTGTTGCTGGCCCCCAAAGCGGAAGTGGGAGGTCCAGGCACCCATTAAGCCCCTGCCATGCGCAGGGTTGCCCTGGCAACTGTTGCTGGCCCCCAAAGCGGAAGTGGGCGGGTCCAGGCCCCCTTAAGCCTCCTGCCATGCCCATGGTTGCCCTGGCAACTGTTGCTGGCCCCCAAAGCGGAAGTGGGCGGGTCCTGGCGCCCTTAAGCCCCCTGCCATGCCCAATGATTGCCCTGGCAACTGTTGCTGGCCCCTAAAGCGGAAGTGGGTGGGTCCAGGCCCCCCTTAAGCCCCCGGCCATGCCCATGGTTGCCCTGGAAACTGTTGCTGGCCCCCAAAGCGGAAGTGGGCGGGTCCAGGCGCCCTTAAGCTTCCTGCCATGCCCAATGTTGCCCTGGCAACTGTTGCTGGCCCCCAAAGCGGAAGTGGGCGGGTTCTGGCGCCCTTAAGCCCCCTGCCATGCCCAGGGTTGCCCTGGCAACTGTTGCTGGCCCCCAAAGCGGAAGTGGGAGGGTCCAGGCACCCTTAAGCCCCTGCCATGCGCAGGGTTGCCCTGGCAACTGTTGCTGGCCCCCAAAGCGGAAGTGGGCGGGTCCAGGCCCCCTTAAGCCTCCTGCCATGCCCATGGTTGCCCTGGCAACTGTTGCTGGCCCCCAAAGCGGAAGTGGGCGGGTCCTGGCGCCCTTAAGCCCCCTGCCATGCCCATTGATGCCCTGGCAACTGTTGCTGGCCCCTAAAGCGGAAGTGGGTGGGTCCAGGCCCCCTTAAGCCCCCGGCCATGCCCATGGTTGCCCTGGAAACTGTTGCTGGCCCCCAAAGCGGAAGTGGGCGGGTCCAGGCGCCCTTAAGCTTCCTGCCATGCCCAATGTTGCCCTGGCAACTGTTGCTGGCCCCCAAAGCGGAAGTGGGCGGGTTCTGGCGCCCTTAAGCCCCCTGCCATGCCCAGGGTTGCCCTGGCAACTGTTGCTGGCCCCCAAAGCGGAAGTGGAGGGTCCAGGCACCCTTAAGCCCCTGCCATGCGCAGGGTTGCCCTGGCAACTGTTGCTGGCCCCCAAAGCGGAAGTGGGCGGGTCCAGGCCCCCTTAAGCCTCCTGCCATGCCCATGGTTGCCCTGGCAACTGTTGCTGGTCCCCAAAGCGGAAGTGGGCGGTTACTGACTCCCTTAAGCCCCTGCCATGCCCAATGATGCCCTGGCAACTGTTGCTGGCCCCTAAAGCGGAAGTGGGTGGGTCCAGGCCCCCTTAAGCCCCCGGCCATGCCCATGGTTGCCCTGGAAACTGTTGCTGGCCCCCAAAGCGGAAGTGGGCGGGTCCAGGCGCCCTTAAGCTTCCTGCCATGCCCAATGTTGCCCTGGCAACTGTTGCTGGCCCCCAAAGCGGAAGTGGGCGGGTCCAGGCGCCCTTAAGCTTCCTGCCATGCCCAATGTTGCCCTGGCAACTGTTGCTGGCCCCCAAAGCGGAAGTGGGCGGGTTCTGGCGCCCTTAAGCCCCCTGCCATGCCCAGGGTTGCCCTGGCAACTGTTGCTGGCCCCCAAAGCGGAAGTGGGAGGGTCCAGGCACCCTTAAGCCCCTGCCATGCGCAGGGTTGCCCTGGCAACTGTTGCTGGCCCCCAAAGCGGAAGTGGGCGGGTCCAGGCCCCCTTAAGCCTCCTGCCATGCCCATGGTTGCCCTGGCAACTGTTGCTGGCCCCCAAAGCGGAAGTGGGCGGGTCCTGGCGCCCTTAAGCCCCCTGCCATGCCCAATGATGCCCTGGCAACTGTTGCTGGCCCCTAAAGCGGAAGTGGGCGGGTCCAGGCCCCCTTAAGCCCCCGGCCATGCCCATGGTTGCCCTGGAAACTGTTGCTGGCCCCCAAAGCGGAAGTGGGCGGGTCCAAGCGCCCTTAAGCCCCCTGCCTTGCCCAGGGTTGCCCTGGCAACTGTTGCTGGCCCCCAAAGCGGAAGTGGCGGGTCCTGACTCCCTTAAGCCCCTGCCTTGCCCAGGGTTGCCCTGGCAACTGTTGCTGGTCCCCAAAGCGGAAGTGGGCGGTTACTGACTCCCTTAAGCCCCCTGCCTTGCCCAGGGTTGCCCTGGCAACTGTTGCTGGTCCCCAAAGCGGAAGTGGGCGGTTACTGACTCCCTTAAGCCCCCTGCCTTGCCCAGGGTTGCCCTGGCAACTTTTGCTGGCCCCCAAAGCGGAAGTGGGCGGGTCCTGGCGCCGTTAAGCCCCTTGCCATGCCCAATGTTGCCCTGGCAACTGTTGCTGGGCCCCAAGCGGAAGTGGGCGGGTCCTGGCGCCCTTAAGCCCCCTGCCATGCCCAGGGTAGCCCTGGCAACTGTTGCTGGCCCCCAAAGCGGAAGTGGGCAAGTCCAGGCGCCCTTAAGCCCCCTGCCATGCCCAGGGTAGCCCTGGCAACTGTTTCTGGCCCCCAAAGCGAAGTGGGCGGGTCCTGGCGCCCTTAAGCCCCCTGCCTTGCCCAGGGTTGCCCTGGCAACTGTTGCTGGCCCCCCAAGCTTAAGTGGGCGGGTCCTGACTCCCTTAAGCCCCCTGCCATGCCCAATGTTGCCCTGGCAACTGTTGCTGGCCCCCAAAGCGGAAGTGGGCGGGTCCTGGCGCCCTTAAGCCCCCTGCCATGCCCAGGGTAGCCCTGGCAACTGTTGCTGGCCCCCAAAGCGGAAGTGGGCGGGTCCAGGCGCCCTTAAGCCCCCTGCCATGCCCAGGGTAGCCCTGGCAAACTGTTTCTGGCCCCCAAAGCGGAAGTGGGCGGGTCCTGGCGCCCTTAAGCCCCCTGCCTTGCCCAGGGTTGCCCTGGCAACTGTTGCTGGCCCCCAAAGCGGAAGTGGGCGGGTCCTGACTCCCTTAAGCCCCCTGCCATGCCCAATGTTGCCCTGGCAACTGTTGCTGGCCCCCCAAAGCGGAAGTGGGCGGGTCCTGGCGCCCTTAAGCACCCTGCCATGCCCAGGGTAGCCCTGGCAACTGTTGCTGGCCCCAAAAGCGGAAGTGGGCGGGTCCTGACTCCCTTAAGCCCCCTGCCATGCCCAGGGTAGCCCTGGCAACTGTTTCTGGCCCCCAAAGCGGAAGTGGGCGGGTCCTGGCGCCCTTAAGCCCCCTGCCTTGCCCAGGGTTGCCCTGGCAACTGTTGCTGGCCCCAAAGCGGAAGTGGGCGGGTCCTGACTCCCTTAAGCCCCCTGCCATGCCCAATGTTGCCCTGGCAACTGTTGCTGGCCCCAAAGCGGAAGTGGGTGGGTCCTGGCGCCCTTAAGCCCCCTGCCATGCCCAGGGTTGCCCTGGCAACTGTTGCTGGCCCCAAAGCGGAAGTGGGCGGGTCCAGGGCCCCTTAAGCCCCCTGCCATGCCCAGGGTTGCCCAGGCAACTGTTGCTGGCCCCAAATCGGAAGTGGGCGGGTTCTGGCGCCCTTAAGCCCCCTGCCATGCCCAGGGTTGCCCTGGCAACTGTTGCTGGCCCCCAAAGCGGAAGTGGGCGGGTCCAGGCCCCCTTAAGCCTCCTGCAATGCCCATGGTTGCCCTGGCAACTGTTTCTGGCCCCCAAAGCGGAAGTGGGCGGGTCCTGGCGCCCTTAAGCCCCCTGCCTTGCCCAGGGTTGCCCTGGCAACTGTTGCTGGCCCCCAAAGCGGAAGTGGGCGGGTCCTGACTCCCTTAAGCCCCCTGCCATGCCCAATGTTGCCCTGGCAACTGTTGCTGGCCCCCAAAGCGGAAGTGGGCGGGTCCTGGCGCCCTTAAGCCCCCTGCCATGCCCAGGGTAGCCCTGGCAACTGTTGCTGGCCCCCAAAGCGGAAGTGGGCGGGTCCAGGCGCCCTTAAGCCCCCTGCCATGCCCAGGGTAGCCCTGGCAACTGTTTCTGGCCCCCAAAGCGGAAGTGGGCGGGTTCTGGCGCCCTTAAGCCCCCTGCCTTGCCCAGGGTTGCCCTGGCAACTGTTGCTGGCCCCCAAAGCGGAAGTGGGCGGGTCCTGACTCCCTTAAGCCCCCTGCCATGCCCAATGTTGCCCTGGCAACTGGTTGCTGGCCCCCAAAGCGGAAGTGGCGGGTCCTGGTGCCCTTAAGCACCCTGCCATGCCCAGGGTAGCCCCTGGCAACTGTTGCTGGCCCCAAAAGCGGAAGTGGGCGGGTCCTGACTCCCTTAAGCCCCCTGCCATGCCCAGGGTAGCCCTGGCAACTGTTTCTGGCCCCCAAAGCGGAAGTGTGCGGGTCCTGGCGCCCTTAAGCCCCCTGCCTTGCCCAGGGTTGCCCTGGCAACTGTTGCTGGCCCCCAAAGCGGAAGTGGGCGGGTCCTGACTCCCTTAAGCCCCCTGCCATGCCCAATGTTGCCCTGGCAACTGTTGCTGGCCCCCAAAGCGGAAGTGGGCGGGTCCAGGCCCCATTAAGCCCCCTGCCATGCACAGGTTTGCCCTGGCAACTGTTGCTGGCCCCAAAAGCGGAAGTGGGCGGGTCCTGACTCCCTTAAGCCCCCTGCCATGCCCAGGGTTGCCCTGGCAACTGTTGCTGGCCCCCAAAGCGGAAGTGGGCGGGTCCTGGCGCCCTTAAGCCCCCTGCCATGCCCAATGATGCCCTGGCAACTGTTGCTGGCCCCCAAAGCGGAAGTGGGCGGGTCCAGGCCCCCTTAAGCCCCCTGCCATGCCCATGGTTGCCCTGGAAACTGTTGCTGGCCCCCAAAGCGGAAGTGGGTTGGTCCAGGCGCCCTTAAGCTCCCTGCCATGCCCAATGTTGCCCTGGCAACTGTTGCTGGTCCCCAAAGCGGAAGTGGGCGGGTCCTGACTCCCTTAAGCCCCTTGCCATGCCCAATGTTGCCCTGGCAACTGTTGCTGGCCCCCAAAGCGGAAGTGGGCGGTTCTGGCGCCCTTAAGCCCCCTGCCATGCCCAGGGTTGCCCTGGCAACTGTTGCTGGCCCCCAAAGCGGAAGTGGGCGGGTCCTGGCCCCCTTAAGCCCCCTGACATGCCCAGGGTTGCCCTAGCAACTGTTGCTGGCCCCCAAAGCGGAAGTGGGCGGGTCCAGGCCCCATTAAGCCTCCTGCCATGCCCATGGTTGCCCTGGCAACTGTTGCTGGCCCCCAAAGCGGAAGTGGGCGGGTCCTGGCGCCCTTAAGCCCCCTGCCATGCCCAATGATGCCCTGGCAACTGTTGCTGTCCCCTAAAGCGGAAGTGGGTGGGTCCAGGCCCCCCTTAAGCCCCCGGCCATGCCCATGGTTGCCCTGGAAACTGTTGCTGGCCCCCAAAGCGGAAGTGGGCGGGTCCAGGCGCCCTTAAGCTTCCTGCCATGCCCAATGTTGCCCTGGCAACTGTTGCTGGCCCCCAAAGCGGAAGTGGGCGGGTTCTGGCGCCCTTAAGCCCCCTGCCATGCCCAGGGTTGCCCTGGCAACTGTTGCTGGCCCCCAAAGCGGAAGTGGGAGGGTCCAGGCACCCTTAAGCCCCTACCATGCGCAGGGTTGCCCTGGCAACTGTTGCTGGCCCCCAAAGCGGAAGTGGGCGGGTCCAGGCCCCCTTAAGCCTCCTGCCATGCCCATGGTTGCCCTGGCAACTGTTGCTGGCCCCCAAAGCGGAAGTGGGCGGGTCCTGGCGCCCTTAAGCCCCCTGCCATGCCCATTGATGCCCTGGCAACTGTTGCTGGCCCCTAAAGCGGAAGTGGGTGGGTCCAGGCCCCCTTAAGCCCCCGGCCATGCCCATGGTTGCCCTGGAAACTGTTGCTGGCCCCCAAAGCGGAAGTGGGCGGGTCCAGGCGCCCTTAAGCTTCCTGCCATGCCCAATGTTGCCCTGGCAACTGTTGCTGGCCCCCAAAGCGGAAATGGGCGGGTTCTGGCGCCCTTAAGCCCCCTGCCATGCCCAGGGTTGCCCTGGCAACTGTTGCTGGCCCCCAAAGCGGAAGTGGGAGGGTCCAGGCACCCTTAAGCCCCTGCCATGCGCAGGGTTGCCCTGGCAACTGTTGCTGGCCCCCAAAGCGGAAGTGGGCGGGTCCAGGCCCCCTTAAGCCTCCTGCCATGCCCATGGTTGCCCTGGCAACTGTTGCTGGCCCCCAAAGCGGAAGTGGGCGGGTCCTGGCGCCCTTAAGCCCCCTGCCATGCCCAATGATGCCCTGGCAACTGTTGCTGGCCCCTAAAGCGGAAGTGGGCGGGTCCAGGCCCCCTTAAGCCCCCGGCCATGCCCATGGTTGCCCTGGAAACTGTTGCTGGCCCCCAAAGCGGAAGTGGGCGGGTCCAAGCGCCCTTAAGCCCCCTGCCTTGCCCAGGGTTGCCCTGGCAACTGTTGCTGGCCCCCAAAGCGGAAGTGGGCGGGTCCTGACTCCCTTAAGCCCCTGCCTTGCCCAGGGTTGCCCTGGCAACTGTTGCTGGTCCCCAAAGCGGAAGTGGGCGGTTACTGACTCCCTTAAGCCCCCTGCCTTGCCCAGGGTTGCCCTGGCAACTGTTGCTGGTCCCCAAAGCGGAAGTGGGCGGGTCCTGGCGCCGTTAAGCCCCTTGCCATGCCCAATGTTGCCCTGGCAACTGTTGCTGGGCCCCAAAGCGGAAGTGGGCGGGTCCTGGCGCCCTTAAGCCCCCTGCCATGCCCAGGGTAGCCCTGGCAACTGTTGCTGGCCCCCAAAGCGGAAGTGGGCAAGTCCAGGCGCCCTTAAGCCCCCTGCCATGCCCAGGGTAGCCCTGGCAACTGTTTCTGGCCCCCAAAGCGGAAGTGGGCGGGTCCTGGCGCCCTTAAGCCCCCTGCCTTGCCCAGGGTTGCCCTGGCAACTGTTGCTGGCCCCCAAAGCGGAAGTGGGCGGGTCCTGACTCCCTTAAGCCCCCTGCCATGCCCAATGTTGCCCTGGCAACTGTTGCTGGCCCCCAAAGCGGAAGTGGGCGGGTCCAGGCCCCATTAAGCCCCCTGCCATGCACAGGTTTGCCCTGGCAACTGTTGCTGGCCCCAAAAGCGGAAGTGGGCGGGTCCTGACTCCCTTAAGCCCCCTGCCATGCCCAGGGTTGCCCTGGCAACTGTTGCTGGCCCCCAAAGCGGAAGTGGGCGGGTCCTGGCGCCCTTAAGCCCCCTGCCATGCCCAATGATGCCCTGGCAACTGTTGCTGGCCCCCAAAGCGGAAGTGGGCGGGTCCAGGCCCCCTTAAGCCCCCTGCCATGCCCATGGTTGCCCTGGAAACTGTTGCTGGCCCCCAAAGCGGAAGTGGGTTGGTCCAGGCGCCCTTAAGCTCCCTGCCATGCCCAATGTTGCCCTGGCAACTGTTGCTGGTCCCCAAAGCGGAAGTGGGCGGGTCCTGACTCCCTTAAGCCCCTTGCCATGCCCAATGTTGCCCTGGCAACTGTTGCTGGCCCCCAAAGCGGAAGTGGGCGGGTTCTGGCGCCCTTAAGCCCCCTGCCATGCCCAGGGTTGCCCTGGCAACTGTTGCTGGCCCCCAAAGCGGAAGTGGGCGGGTCCTGGCCCCCTTAAGCCCCCTGACATGCCCAGGGTTGCCCTAGCAACTGTTGCTGGCCCCCAAAGCGGAAGTGGGCGGGTCCAGGCCCCATTAAGCCTCCTGCCATGCCCATGGTTGCCCTGGCAACTGTTGCTGGCCCCCAAAGCGGAAGTGGGCGGGTCCTGGCGCCCTTAAGCCCCCTGCCATGCCCAATGATGCCCTGGCAACTGTTGCTGTCCCCTAAAGCGGAAGTGGGTGGGTCCAGGCCCCCCTTAAGCCCCCGGCCATGCCCATGGTTGCCCTGGAAACTGTTGCTGGCCCCCAAAGCGGAAGTGGGCGGGTCCAGGCGCCCTTAAGCTTCCTGCCATGCCCAATGTTGCCCTGGCAACTGTTGCTGGCCCCCAAAGCGGAAGTGGGCGGGTTCTGGCGCCCTTAAGCCCCCTGCCATGCCCAGGGTTGCCCTGGCAACTGTTGCTGGCCCCCAAAGCGGAAGTGGGAGGGTCCAGGCACCCTTAAGCCCCTACCATGCGCAGGGTTGCCCTGGCAACTGTTGCTGGCCCCCAAAGCGGAAGTGGGCGGGTCCAGGCCCCCTTAAGCCTCCTGCCATGCCCATGGTTGCCCTGGCAACTGTTGCTGGCCCCCAAAGCGGAAGTGGGCGGGTCCTGGCGCCCTTAAGCCCCCTGCCATGCCCATTGATGCCCTGGCAACTGTTGCTGGCCCCTAAAGCGGAAGTGGGTGGGTCCAGGCCCCCTTAAGCCCCCGGCCATGCCCATGGTTGCCCTGGAAACTGTTGCTGGCCCCCAAAGCGGAAGTGGGCGGGTCCAGGCGCCCTTAAGCTTCCTGCCATGCCCAATGTTGCCCTGGCAACTGTTGCTGGCCCCCAAAGCGGAAATGGGCGGGTTCTGGCGCCCTTAAGCCCCCTGCCATGCCCAGGGTTGCCCTGGCAACTGTTGCTGGCCCCCAAAGCGGAAGTGGGAGGGTCCAGGCACCCTTAAGCCCCTGCCATGCGCAGGGTTGCCCTGGCAACTGTTGCTGGCCCCCAAAGCGGAAGTGGGCGGGTCCAGGCCCCCTTAAGCCTCCTGCCATGCCCATGGTTGCCCTGGCAACTGTTGCTGGCCCCCAAAGCGGAAGTGGGCGGGTCCTGGCGCCCTTAAGCCCCCTGCCATGCCCAATGATGCCCTGGCAACTGTTGCTGGCCCCTAAAGCGGAAGTGGGCGGGTCCAGGCCCCCTTAAGCCCCCGGCCATGCCCATGGTTGCCCTGGAAACTGTTGCTGGCCCCCAAAGCGGAAGTGGGCGGGTCCAAGCGCCCTTAAGCCCCCTGCCTTGCCCAGGGTTGCCCTGGCAACTGTTGCTGGCCCCCAAAGCGGAAGTGGGCGGGTCCTGACTCCCTTAAGCCCCTGCCTTGCCCAGGGTTGCCCTGGCAACTGTTGCTGGTCCCCAAAGCGGAAGTGGGCGGTTACTGACTCCCTTAAGCCCCCTGCCTTGCCCAGGGTTGCCCTGGCAACTGTTGCTGGTCCCCAAAGCGGAAGTGGGCGGGTCCTGGCGCCGTTAAGCCCCTTGCCATGCCCAATGTTGCCCTGGCAACTGTTGCTGGGCCCCAAAGCGGAAGTGGGCGGGTCCTGGCGCCCTTAAGCCCCCTGCCATGCCCAGGGTAGCCCTGGCAACTGTTGCTGGCCCCCAAAGCGGAAGTGGGCAAGTCCAGGCGCCCTTAAGCCCCCTGCCATGCCCAGGGTAGCCCTGGCAACTGTTTCTGGCCCCCAAAGCGGAAGTGGGCGGGTCCTGGCGCCCTTAAGCCCCCTGCCTTGCCCAGGGTTGCCCTGGCAACTGTTGCTGGCCCCCAAAGCTTAAGTGGGCGGGTCCTGACTCCCTTAAGCCCCCTGCCATGCCCAATGTTGCCCTGGCAACTGTTGCTGGCCCCCAAAGCGGAAGTGGGCGGGTCCTGGCGCCCTTAAGCACCCTGCCATGCCCAGGGTAGCCCTGGCAACTGTTGCTGGCCCCAAAAGCGGAAGTGGGCGGGTCCTGACTCCCTTAAGCCCCCTGCCATGCCCAGGGTAGCCCTGGCAACTGTTTCTGGCCCCCAAAGCGGAAGTGGGCGGGTCCTGGCGCCCTTAAGCCCCCTGCCTTGCCCAGGGTTGCCCTGGCAACTGTTGCTGGCCCCCAAAGCGGAAGTGGGCGGGTCCTGACTCCCTTAAGCCCCCTGCCATGCCCAATGTTGCCCTGGCAACTGTTGCTGGCCCCCAAAGCGGAAGTGGGCGGGTCCAGGCCCCATTAAGCCCCCTGCCATGCACAGGTTTGCCCTGGCAACTGTTGCTGGCCCCAAAAGCGGAAGTGGGCGGGTCCTGACTCCCTTAAGCCCCCTGCCATGCCCAGGGTTGCCCTGGCAACTGTTGCTGGCCCCCAAAGCGGAAGTGGGCGGGTCCTGGCGCCCTTAAGCCCCCTGCCATGCCCAATGATGCCCTGGCAACTGTTGCTGGCCCCCAAAGCGGAAGTGGGCGGGTCCAGGCCCCCTTAAGCCCCCTGCCATGCCCATGGTTGCCCTGGAAACTGTTGCTGGCCCCCAAAGCGGAAGTGGGTTGGTCCAGGCACCCTTAAGCTCCCTGCCATGCCCAATGTTGCCCTGGCAACTGTTGCTGGTCCCCAAAGCGGAAGTGGGCGGGTCCTGACTCCCTTAAGCCCCTTGCCATGCCCAATGTTGCCCTGGCAACTGTTGCTGGCCCCCAAAGCGGAAGTGGGCGGGTTCTGGCGCCCTTAAGCCCCCTGCCATGCCCAGGGTTGCCCTGGCAACTGTTGCTGGCCCCCAAATCGGAAGTGGGCGGGTTCTGGCGCCCTTAAGCCCCCTGCCATGCCCAGGGTTGCCCTGGCAACTGTTGCTGGCCCCCAAAGCGGAAGTGGGCGGGTCCAGGCCCCCTTAAGCCCCCTGCCATGCCCAGGGTTGCCCTGGCAACTGTTGCTGGCCCCCAAAGCGGAAGTGGGCGGGTCCTGGCGCCCTTAAGCCCCCTGCCATGCCCAATGATGCCCTGGCAACTGTTGCTGGCCCCTAAAGCGGAAGTGGGTGGGTCCAGGCCCCCCTTAAGCCCCCGGCCATGCCCATGGTTGCCCTGGAAACTGTTGCTGGCCCCCAAAGCGGAAGTGGGCGGGTCCAGGCGCCCTTAAGCTTCCTGCCATGCCCAATGTTGCCCTGGCAACTGTTGCTGGCCCCCAAAGCGGAAGTGGGCGGGTTCTGGCGCCCTTAAGCCCCCTGCCATGCCCAGGGTTGCCCTGGCAACTGTTGCTGGCCCCCAAAGCGGAAGTGGGAGGGTCCAGGCACCCTTAAGCCCCTGCCATGCGCAGGGTTGCCCTGGCAACTGTTGCTGGCCCCCAAAGCGGAAGTGGGCGGGTCCAGGCCCCCTTAAGCCTCCTGCCATGCCCATGGTTGCCCTGGCAACTGTTGCTGGCCCCCAAAGCGGAAGTGGGCGGGTCCTGGCGCCCTTAAGCCCCCTGCCATGCCCATTGATGCCCTGGCAACTGTTGCTGGCCCCTAAAGCGGAAGTGGGTGGGTCCAGGCCCCCTTAAGCCCCCGGCCATGCCCATGGTTGCCCTGGAAACTGTTGCTGGCCCCCAAAGCGGAAGTGGGCGGGTCCAGGCGCCCTTAAGCTTCCTGCCATGCCCAATGTTGCCCTGGCAACTGTTGCTGGCCCCCAAAGCGGAAGTGGGCGGGTTCTGGCGCCCTTAAGCCCCCTGCCATGCCCAGGGTTGCCCTGGCAACTGTTGCTGGCCCCCAAAGCGGAAGTGGGAGGGTCCAGGCACCCTTAAGCCCCTGCCATGCGCAAGGTTGCCCTGGCAACTGTTGCTGGCCCCCAAAGCGGAAGTGGGCGGGTCCAGGCCCCCTTAAGCCTCCTGCCATGCCCATGGTTGCCCTGGCAACTGTTGCTGGCCCCCAAAGCGGAAGTGGGCGGGTCCTGGCGCCCTTAAGCCCCCTGCCATGCCCAATGATGCCCTGGCAACTGTTGCTGGCCCCTAAAGCGGAAGTGGGCGGGTCCAGGCCCCCTTAAGCCCCCGGCCATGCCCATGGTTGCCCTGGAAACTGTTGCTGGCCCCCAAAGCGGAAGTGGGCGGGTCCAAGCGCCCTTAAGCCCCCTGCCTTGCCCAGGGTTGCCCTGGCAACTGTTGCTGGCCCCCAAAGCGGAAGTGGGCGGGTCCTGACTCCCTTAAGCCCCTGCCTTGCCCAGGGTTGCCCTGGCAACTGTTGCTGGTCCCCAAAGCGGAAGTGGGCGGTTACTGACTCCCTTAAGCCCCCTGCCTTGCCCAGGGTTGCCCTGGCAACTGTTGCTGGTCCCCAAAGCGGAAGTGGGCGGTTACTGACTCCCTTAAGCCCCCTGCCTTGCCCAGGGTTGCCCTGGCAACTTTTGCTGGCCCCCAAAGCGGAAGTGGGCGGGTCCTGGCGCCGTTAAGCCCCTTGCCATGCCCAATGTTGCCCTGGCAACTGTTGCTGGGCCCCAAAGCGGAAGTGGGCGGGTCCTGGCGCCCTTAAGCCCCCTGCCATGCCCAGGGTAGCCCTGGCAACTGTTGCTGGCCCCCAAAGCGGAAGTGGGCAAGTCCAGGCGCCCTTAAGCCCCCTGCCATGCCCAGGGTAGCCCTGGCAACTGTTTCTGGCCCCCAAAGCGGAAGTGGGCGGGTCCTGACTCCCTTAAGCCCCCTGCCATGCCCAATGTTGCCCTGGCAACTGTTGCTGGCCCCAAAGCGGAAGTGGGTGGGTCCTGGCGCCCTTAAGCCCCCTGCCATGCCCAGGGTTGCCCTGGCAACTGTTGCTGGCCCCAAAGCGGAAGTGGGCGGGTCCAGGGCCCCTTAAGCCCCCTGCCATGCCCAGGGTTGCCCAGGCAACTGTTGCTGGCCCCCAAATCGGAAGTGGGCGGGTTCTGGCGCCCTTAAGCCCCCTGCCATGCCCAGGGTTGCCCTGGCAACTGTTGCTGGCCCCCAAAGCGGAAGTGGGCGGGTCCAGGCCCCCTTAAGCCTCCTGCAATGCCCATGGTTGCCCTGGCAACTGTTTCTGGCCCCCAAAGCGGAAGTGGGCGGGTCCTGGCGCCCTTAAGCCCCCTGCCTTGCCCAGGGTTGCCCTGGCAACTGTTGCTGGCCCCCAAAGCGGAAGTGGGCGGGTCCTGACTCCCTTAAGCCCCCTGCCATGCCCAATGTTGCCCTGGCAACTGTTGCTGGCCCCCAAAGCGGAAGTGGGCGGGTCCTGGCGCCCTTAAGCCCCCTGCCATGCCCAGGGTAGCCCTGGCAACTGTTGCTGGCCCCCAAAGCGGAAGTGGGCGGGTCCAGGCGCCCTTAAGCCCCCTGCCATGCCCAGGGTAGCCCTGGCAACTGTTTCTGGCCCCCAAAGCGGAAGTGGGCGGGTCCTGGCGCCCTTAAGCCCCCTGCCTTGCCCAGGGTTGCCCTGGCAACTGTTGCTGGCCCCCAAAGCGGAAGTGGGCGGGTCCTGACTCCCTTAAGCCCCCTGCCATGCCCAATGTTGCCCTGGCAACTGTTGCTGGCCCCCAAAGCGGAAGTGGGCGGGTCCTGGCGCCCTTAAGCACCCTGCCATGCCCAGGGTAGCCCTGGCAACTGTTGCTGGCCCCAAAAGCGGAAGTGGGCGGGTCCTGACTCCCTTAAGCCCCCTGCCATGCCCAGGGTAGCCCTGGCAACTGTTTCTGGCCCCCAAAGCGGAAGTGTGCGGGTCCTGGCGCCCTTAAGCCCCCTGCCTTGCCCAGGGTTGCCCTGGCAACTGTTGCTGGCCCCCAAAGCGGAAGTGGGCGGGTCCTGACTCCCTTAAGCCCCCTGCCATGCCCAATGTTGCCCTGGCAACTGTTGCTGGCCCCCAAAGCGGAAGTGGGCGGGTCCAGGCCCCATTAAGCCCCCTGCCATGCACAGGTTTGCCCTGGCAACTGTTGCTGGCCCCAAAAGCGGAAGTGGGCGGGTCCTGACTCCCTTAAGCCCCCTGCCATGCCCAGGGTTGCCCTGGCAACTGTTGCTGGCCCCCAAAGCGGAAGTGGGCGGGTCCTGGCGCCCTTAAGCCCCCTGCCATGCCCAATGATGCCCTGGCAACTGTTGCTGGCCCCCAAAGCGGAAGTGGGCGGGTCCAGGCCCCCTTAAGCCCCCTGCCATGCCCATGGTTGCCCTGGAAACTGTTGCTGGCCCCCAAAGCGGAAGTGGGTTGGTCCAGGCGCCCTTAAGCTCCCTGCCATGCCCAATGTTGCCCTGGCAACTGTTGCTGGTCCCCAAAGCGGAAGTGGGCGGGTCCTGACTCCCTTAAGCCCCTTGCCATGCCCAATGTTGCCCTGGCAACTGTTGCTGGCCCCCAAAGCGGAAGTGGGCGGGTTCTGGCGCCCTTAAGCCCCCTGCCATGCCCAGGGTTGCCCTGGCAACTGTTGCTGGCCCCCAAATCGGAAGTGGGCGGGTTCTGGCGCCCTTAAGCCCCCTGCCATGCCCAGGGTTGCCCTGGCAACTGTTGCTGGCCCCCAAAGCGGAAGTGGGCGGGTCCAGGCCCCCTTAAGCCCCCTGCCATGCCCAGGGTTGCCCTGGCAACTGTTGCTGGCCCCCAAAGCGGAAGTGGGCGGGTCCTGGCCCCCTTAAGCCCCCTGACATGCCCAGGGTTGCCCTAGCAACTGTTGCTGGCCCCCAAAGCGGAAGTGGGCGGGTCCAGGCCCCCTTAAGCCTCCTGCCATGCCCATGGTTGCCCTGGCAACTGTTGCTGGCCCCCAAAGCGGAAGTGGGCGGGTCCTGGCGCCCTTAAGCCCCCTGCCATGCCCAATGATGCCCTGGCAACTGTTTCTGGCCCCTAAAGCGGAAGTGGGTGGGTCCAGGCCCCCCTTAAGCCCCCGGCCATGCCCATGGTTGCCCTGGAAACTGTTGCTGGCCCCCAAAGCGGAAGTGGGCGGGTCCAGGCGCCCTTAAGCTTCCTGCCATGCCCAATGTTGCCCTGGCAACTGTTGCTGGCCCCCAAAGCGGAAGTGGGCGGGTTCTGGCGCCCTTAAGCCCCCTGCCATGCCCAGGGTTGCCCTGGCAACTGTTGCTGGCCCCCAAAGCGGAAGTGGGAGGGTCCAGGCACCCTTAAGCCCCTGCCATGCGCAGGGTTGCCCTGGCAACTGTTGCTGGCCCCCAAAGCGGAAGTGGGCGGGTCCAGGCCCCCTTAAGCCTCCTGCCATGCCCATGGTTGCCCTGGCAACTGTTGCTGGCCCCCAAAGCGGAAGTGGGCGGGTCCTGGCGCCCTTAAGCCCCCTGCCATGCCCATTGATGCCCTGGCAACTGTTGCTGGCCCCTAAAGCGGAAGTGGGTGGGTCCAGGCCCCCTTAAGCCCCCGGCCATGCCCATGGTTGCCCTGGAAACTGTTGCTGGCCCCCAAAGCGGAAGTGGGCGGGTCCAGGCGCCCTTAAGCTTCCTGCCATGCCCAATGTTGCCCTGTCAACTGTTGCTGGCCCCCAAAGCGGAAGTGGGCGGGTTCTGGCGCCCTTAAGCCCCCTGCCATGCCCAGGGTTGCCCTGGCAACTGTTGCTGGCCCCCAAAGCGGAAGTGGGAGGGTCCAGGCACCCTTAAGCCCCTGCCATGCGCAGGGTTGCCCTGGCAACTGTTGCTGGCCCCCAAAGCGGAAGTGGGCGGGTCCAGGCCCCCTTAAGCCTCCTGCCATGCCCATGGTTGCCCTGGCAACTGTTGCTGGCCCCCAAAGCGGAAGTGGGCGGGTCCTGGCGCCCTTAAGCCCCCTGCCATGCCCAATGATGCCCTGGCAACTGTTGCTGGCCCCTAAAGCGGAAGTGGGCGGGTCCAGGCCCCCTTAAGCCCCCGGCCATGCCCATGGTTGCCCTGGAAACTGTTGCTGGCCCCCAAAGCGGAAGTGGGCGGGTCCAAGCGCCCTTAAGCCCCCTGCCTTGCCCAGGGTTGCCCTGGCAACTGTTGCTGGCCCCCAAAGCGGAAGTGGGCGGGTCCTGACTCCCTTAAGCCCCTGCCTTGCCCAGGGTTGCCCTGGCAACTGTTGCTGGTCCCCAAAGCGGAAGTGGGCGGTTACTGACTCCCTTAAGCCCCCTGCCTTGCCCAGGGTTGCCCTGGCAACTGTTGCTGGTCCCCAAAGCGGAAGTGGGCGGTTACTGACTCCCTTAAGCCCCCTGCCTTGCCCAGGGTTGCCCTGGCAACTTTTGCTGGCCCCCAAAGCGGAAGTGGGCGGGTCCTGGCGCCGTTAAGCCCCTTGCCATGCCCAATGTTGCCCTGGCAACTGTTGCTGGGCCCCAAAGCGGAAGTGGGCGGGTCCTGGCGCCCTTAAGCCCCCTGCCATGCCCAGGGTAGCCCTGGCAACTGTTGCTGGCCCCCAAAGCGGAAGTGGGCGGGTCCAGGCGCCCTTAAGCCCCCTGCCATGCCCAGGGTAGCCCTGGCAACTGTTTCTGGCCCCCAAAGCGGAAGTGGGCGGGTCCTGGCGCCCTTAAGCCCCCTGCCTTGCCCAGGGTTGCCCTGGCAACTGTTGCTGGCCCCCAAAGCTTAAGTGGGCGGGTCCTGACTCCCTTAAGCCCCCTGCCATGCCCAATGTTGCCCTGGCAACTGTTGCTGGCCCCCTAAGCGGAAGTGGGCGGGTCCTGGCGCCCTTAAGCCCCCTGCCATGCCCAGGGTAGCCCTGGCAACTGTTGCTGGCCCCCAAAGCGGAAGTGGGCGGGTCCAGGCGCCCTTAAGCCCCCTGCCATGCCCAGGGTAGCCCTGGCAACTGTTTCTGGCCCCCAAAGCGGAAGTGGGCGGGTCCTGGCGCCCTTAAGCCCCCTGCCTTGCCCAGGGTTGCCCTGGCAACTGTTGCTGGCCCCCAAAGCGGAAGTGGGCGGGTCCTGACTCCCTTAAGCCCCCTGCCATGCCCAATGTTGCCCTGGCAACTGTTGCTGGCCCCCAAAGCGGAAGTGGGCGGGTCCTGGCGCCCTTAAGCACCCTGCCATGCCCAGGGTAGCCCTGGCAACTGTTGCTGGCCCCAAAAGCGGAAGTGGGCGGGTCCAGGCGCCCTTAAGCCCCCTGCCATGCCCAGGGTAGCCCTGGCAACTGTTTCTGGCCCCCAAAGCGGAAGTGGGCGGGTCCTGGCGCCCTTAAGCCCCCTGCCTTGCCCAGGGTTGCCCTGGCAACTGTTGCTGGCCCCCAAAGCTTAAGTGGGCGGGTCCTGACTCCCTTAAGCCCCCTGCCATGCCCAATGTTGCCCTGGCAACTGTTGCTGGCCCCCAAAGCGGAAGTGGGCGGGTCCTGGCGCCCTTAAGCCCCCTGCCATGCCCAGGGTAGCCCTGGCAACTGTTGCTGGCCCCCAAAGCGGAAGTGGGCGGGTCCAGGCGCCCTTAAGCCCCCTGCCATGCCCAGGGTAGCCCTGGCAACTGTTTCTGGCCCCCAAAGCGGAAGTGGGCGGGTCCTGGCGCCCTTAAGCCCCCTGCCTTGCCCAGGGTTGCCCTGGCAACTGTTGCTGGCCCCCAAAGCGGAAGTGGGCGGGTCCTGACTCCCTTAAGCCCCCTGCCATGCCCAATGTTGCTCTGGCAACTGTTGCTGGCCCCCAAAGCGGAAGTGGGCGGGTCCTGGCGCCCTTAAGCACCCTGCCATGCCCAGGGTAGCCCTGGCAACTGTTGCTGGCCCCAAAAGCGGAAGTGGGCGGGTCCTGACTCCCTTAAGCCCCCTGCCATGCCCAGGGTAGCCCTGGCAACTGTTTCTGGTCCCCAAAGCGGAAGTGGGCGGGTCCTGGCGCCCTTAAGCCCCCTGCCTTGCCCAGGGTTGCCCTGGCAACTGTTGCTGGCCCCCAAAGCGGAAGTGGGCGGGTCCTGACTCCCTTAAGCCCCCTGCCATGCCCAATGTTGCCCTGGCAACTGTTTCTGGCCCCCAAAGCGGAAGTGGGCGGGTCCTGGCGCCCTTAAGCCCCCTGCCTTGCCCAGGGTTGCCCTGGCAACTGTTGCTGGCCCCCAAAGCGGAAGTGGGCGGGTCCTGACTCCCTTAAGCCCCCTGCCATGCCCAATGTTGCCCTGGCAACTGTTGCTGGCCCCAAAGCGGAAGTGGGTGGGTCCTGGCGCCCTTAAGCCCCCTGCCATGCCCAGGGTTGCCCTGGCAACTGTTGCTGGCCCCAAAGCGGAAGTGGGCGGGTCCAGGGCCCCTTAAGCCCCCTGCCATGCCCAGGGTTGCCCTGGCAACTGTTGCTGGCCCCCAAAGCGGAAGTGGGCGGGTCCAGGCCCCCTTAAGCCTCCTGCAATGCCCATGGTTGCCCTGGCAACTGTTTCTGGCCCCAAAGCGGAAGTGGGCGGGTCCTGGCGCCCTTAAGCCCCCTGCCTTGCCCAGGGTTGCCCTGGCAACTGTTGCTGGCCCCCAAAGCGGAAGTGGGCGGGTCCTGACTCCCTTAAGCCCCCTGCCATGCCCAATGTTGCCCTGGCAACTGTTGCTGGCCCCCAAAGCGGAAGTGGGCGGGTCCAGGCCCCATTAAGCCCCCTGCCATGCACAGGTTTGCCCTGGCAACTGTTGCTGGCCCCAAAAGCGGAAGTGGGCGGGTCCTGACTCCCTTAAGCCCCCTGCCATGCCCAGGGTTGCCCTGGCAACTGTTGCTGGCCCCCAAAGCGGAAGTGGGCGGGTCCTGGCGCCCTTAAGCCCCCTGCCATGCCCAATGATGCCCTGGCAACTGTTGCTGGCCCCCAAAGCGGAAGTGTGCGGGTCCAGGCCCCCTTAAGCCCCCTGCCATGCCCATGGTTGCCCTGGAAACTGTTGCTGGCCCCCAAAGCGGAAGTGGGTTGGTCCAGGCGCCCTTAAGCTCCCTGCCATGCCCAATGTTGCCCTGGCAACTGTTGCTGGTCCCCAAAGCGGAAGTGGGCGGGTCCTGACTCCCTTAAGCCCCTTGCCATGCCCAATGTTGCCCTGGCAACTGTTGCTGGCCCCCAAAGCGGAAGTGGGCGGGTTCTGGCGCCCTTAAGCCCCCTGCCATGCCCAGGGTTGCCCTGGCAACTGTTGCTGGCCCCCAAAGCGGAAGTGGGCGGGTCCAGGCGCCCTTAAGCCCCCTGCCATGCCCAGGGTTGCCCTGGCAACTGTTGCTGGCCCCAAAGCGGAAGTGGGCGGGTCCAGGCCCCCTTAAGCCTCCTGCAATGCCCATGGTTTCCCTGGCAACTGTTGCTGGCCCCCAAAGCGGAAGTGGGCGGGTCCAGGCGCCCTTAAGCCCCCTGCCATGCCCAGGGTTGCCCTGGCAACTGTTGCTGGCCCCAAAGCGGAAGTGGGTGGGTCCTGGCGCCCTTAAGCCCCCTGCCATGCCCAGGGTTGCCCTGGCAACTGTTGCTGGCCCCCAAAGCGGAAGTGGGCGGGTCCAGGCCCCCTTAAGCCCCCTGCCTTGCCCAGGGTTGCCCTGGCAACTGTTGCTGGTCCCCAAAGCGGAAGTGGGCGGGTCCAGGCCCCCTTAAGCCCCCTGCCTTGCCCAGGGTTGCCCTGGAAACTGTTGCTGGTCCCCAAAGCGGAAGTGGGCGGGTCCTGACTCCCTTAAGCCCCCTGCCATGCCCAGGGTTGCCCTGGCAACTATTGCTGGCCCCCAAAGCGGAAGTGGGCGGGTCCTGGCGCCCTTAAGCCACCTGCCATGCCCAATGTTGCCCTGGCAACTGTTGCTGGCCCCCAAAGCGGAAGTGGGCGGGTCCAGGCCCCCTTAAGCTCCCTGCCATGCCCAATGTTGCCCTGGCAACTGTTGCTGGTCCCCAAAGCGGAAGTGGGCGGGTCCAGGCCCCTTTAAGCCTCCTGCCATGCCCATGGTTGCCCTGGCAACTGTTGCTGGCCCCCAAAGCGGAAGTGGGCGGGTCCTGGTGCCCTTAAGCCCCCTGCCATGCCCAATGATGCCCTGGCAACTGTTGCTGGCCCCCAAAGCGGAAGTGGGCGGGTCCAGGCCCCCTTAAGCCCCCTGCCATGCCCATGGTTGCCCTGGAAACTGTTGCTGGCCCCCAAAGCGGAAGTGGGTTGGTCCAGGCGCCCTTAAGCTCCCTGCCATGCCCAATGTTGCCCTGGCAACTGTTGCTGGTCCCCAAAGCGGAAGTGGGCGGGTCCTGACTCCCTTAAGCCCCCTGCCATGCCCAATGTTGCCCTGGCAACTGTTGCTGGCCTTCAAAGCGGAAGTGGGCGGGTTCTGGCGCCCTTAAGCCCCCTGCCATGCCCAGGGTTGCCCTGGCAACTGTTGCTGGCCCCCAAAGCGGAAGTGGGCGGGTCCAGGCAACCTTAAGCCCCCTGCCATGCCCATGGTTGCCCTGGCAACTGTTGCTGGCCCCCAAAGCGGAAGTGGGCGGGTCCAGGCACCCTTAAGCTCCCTGCCATGCCCAATGTTGCCCTGGCAACTGTTGCTGGTCCCCAAAGCAGAAGTGGGCGGGTCCTGACTCCCTTAAGCCCCCTGCCTTGCCCAGGGTTGCCCTGGCAACTGTTGCTGGCCCCCAAAGCGGAAGTGGGTGTGTCCTAGCCCCCTGCCATGCCCAGGTTTACCCTGGCAACTGTTGCTGGCCCCCAAAGCGGAAGTGGGTGGGTCCAGGCGCCCTTAAGCCCCCTGCCATGCCCAGTGTTGCCCTGGCAACTGTTGCTGGCCCCCAAAGCGGAAGTGGGCGGGTCCTGGCGCCCTTAAGCCCCCTGCCATGCCCAGGGTTGCCCTGGCAACTGTTGCTGGCCCCCAAAGCGGAAGTGGGAGGGTCCAGGCACCCTTAAGCCCCTGCCATGCGCAGGGTTGCCCTGGCAACTGTTGCTGGCCCCCAAAGCGGAAGTGGGCGGGTCCAGGCCCCCTTAAGCCTCCTGCCATGCCCATGGTTGCCCTGGCAACTGTTGCTGGCCCCCAAAGCGGAAGTGGGCGGGTCCTGGCGCCCTTAAGCCCCCTGCCATGCCCATTGATGCCCTGGCAACTGTTGCTGGCCCCTAAAGCGGAAGTGGGCGGGTCCAGGCCCCCTTAAGCCCCCGGCCATGCCCATGGTTGCCCTGGAAACTGTTGCTGGCCCCCAAAGCGGAAGTGGGCGGGTCCAAGCGCCCTTAAGCCCCCTGCCTTGCCCAGGGTTGCCCTGGCAACTGTTGCTGGCCCCCAAAGCGGAAGTGGGCGGGTCCTGACTCCCTTAAGCCCCTGCCTTGCCCAGGGTTGCCCTGGCAACTGTTGCTGGTCCCCAAAGCGGAAGTGGGCGGTTACTGACTCCCTTAAGCCCCCTGCCTTGCCCAGGGTTGCCCTGGCAACTGTTGCTGGTCCCCAAAGCGGAAGTGGGCGGTTACTGACTCCCTTAAGCCCCCTGCCTTGCCCAGGGTTGCCCTGGCAACTTTTGCTGGCCCCCAAAGCGGAAGTGGGCGGGTCCTGGCGCCGTTAAGCCCCTTGCCATGCCCAATGTTGCCCTGGCAACTGTTGCTGGCCCCCAAAGCGGAAGTGGGCGGGTCCTGACTCCCTTAAGCCCCTGCCTTGCCCAGGGTTGCCCTGGCAACTGTTGCTGGTCCCCAAAGCGGAAGTGGGCGGTTACTGACTCCCTTAAGCCCCCTGCCTTGCCCAGGGTTGCCCTGGCAACTGTTGCTGGTCCCCAAAGCGGAAGTGGGCGGTTACTGACTCCCTTAAGCCCCCTGCCTTGCCCAGGGTTGCCCTGGCAACTTTTGCTGGCCCCCAAAGCGGAAGTGGGCGGGTCCTGGCGCCGTTAAGCCCCTTGCCATGCCCAATGTTGCCCTGGCAACTGTTGCTGGGCCCCAAAGCGGAAGTGGGCGGGTCCTGGCGCCCTTAAGCCCCCTGCCATGCCCAGGGTAGCCCTGGCAACTGTTGCTGGCCCCCAAAGCGGAAGTGGGCGGGTCCAGGCGCCCTTAAGCCCCCTGCCATGCCCAGGGTAGCCCTGGCAACTGTTTCTGGCCCCCAAAACGGAAGTGGGCGGGTCCTGGCGCCCTTAAGCCCCCTGCCTTGCCCAGGGTTGCCCTGGCAACTGTTGCTGGCCCCCAAAGCTTAAGTGGGCGGGTCCTGACTCCCTTAAGCCCCCTGCCATGCCCAATGTTGCCCTGGCAACTGTTGCTGGCCCCCAAAGCGGAAGTGGGCGGGTCCTGGCGCCCTTAAGCCCCCTGCCATGCCCAGGGTAGCCCTGGCAACTGTTGCTGGCCCCCAAAGCGGAAGTGGGCGGGTCCAGGCGCCCTTAAGCCCCCTGCCATGCCCAGGGTAGCCCTGGCAACTGTTTCTGGCCCCCAAAGCGGAAGTGGGCGGGTCCTGGCGCCCTTAAGCCCCCTGCCTTGCCCAGGGTTGCCCTGGCAACTGTTGCTGGCCCCCAAAGCGGAAGTGGGCGGGTCCTGACTCCCTTAAGCCCCCTGCCATGCCCAATGTTGCTCTGGCAACTGTTGCTGGCCCCCAAAGCGGAAGTGGGCGGGTCCTGGCGCCCTTAAGCACCCTGCCATGCCCAGGGTAGCCCTGGCAACTGTTGCTGGCCCCAAAAGCGGAAGTGGGCGGGTCCTGACTCCCTTAAGCCCCCTGCCATGCCCAGGGTAGCCCTGGCAACTGTTTCTGGCCCCCAAAGCGGAAGTGGGCGGGTCCTGGCGCCCTTAAGCCCCCTGCCTTGCCCAGGGTTGCCCTGGCAACTGTTGCTGGCCCCCAAAGCGGAAGTGGGCGGGTCCTGACTCCCTTAAGCCCCCTGCCATGCCCAATGTTGCCCTGGCAACTGTTTCTGGCCCCCAAAGCGGAAGTGGGCGGGTCCTGGCGCCCTTAAGCCCCCTGCCTTGCCCAGGGTTGCCCTGGCAACTGTTGCTGGCCCCCAAAGCGGAAGTGGGCGGGTCCTGACTCCCTTAAGCCCCCTGCCATGCCCAATGTTGCCCTGGCAACTGTTGCTGGCCCCAAAGCGGAAGTGGGTGGGTCCTGGCGCCCTTAAGCCCCCTGCCATGCCCAGGGTTGCCCTGGCAACTGTTGCTGGCCCCAAAGCGGAAGTGGGCGGGTCCAGGGCCCCTTAAGCCCCCTGCCATGCCCAGGGTTGCCCAGGCAACTGTTGCTGGCCCCCAAATCGGAAGTGGGCGGGTTCTGGCGCCCTTAAGCCCCCTGCCATGCCCAGGGTTGCCCTGGCAACTGTTGCTGGCCCCCAAAGCGGAAGTGGGCGGGTCCAGGCCCCCTTAAGCCTCCTGCAATGCCCATGGTTGCCCTGGCAACTGTTTCTGGCCCCAAAGCGGAAGTGGGCGGGTCCTGGCGCCCTTAAGCCCCCTGCCTTGCCCAGGGTTGCCCTGGCAACTGTTGCTGGCCCCCAAAGCGGAAGTGGGCGGGTCCTGACTCCCTTAAGCCCCCTGCCATGCCCAATGTTGCCCTGGCAACTGTTGCTGGCCCCCAAAGCGGAAGTGGGCGGGTCCAGGCCCCATTAAGCCCCCTGCCATGCACAGGTTTGCCCTGGCAACTGTTGCTGGCCCCAAAAGCGGAAGTGGGCGGGTCCTGACTCCCTTAAGCCCCCTGCCATGCCCAGGGTTGCCCTGGCAACTGTTGCTGGCCCCCAAAGCGGAAGTGGGCGGGTCCTGGCGCCCTTAAGCCCCCTGCCATGCCCAATGATGCCCTGGCAACTGTTGCTGGCCCCCAAAGCGGAAGTGGGCGGGTCCAGGCCCCCTTAAGCCCCCTGCCATGCCCATGGTTGCCCTGGAAACTGTTGCTGGCCCCCAAAGCGGAAGTGGGTTGGTCCAGGCGCCCTTAAGCTCCCTGCCATGCCCAATGTTGCCCTGGCAACTGTTGCTGGTCCCCAAAGCGGAAGTGGGCGGGTCCTGACTCCCTTAAGCCCCTTGCCATGCCCAATGTTGCCCTGGCAACTGTTACTGGCCCCCAAAGCGGAAGTGGGCGGGTTCTGGCGCCCTTAAGCCCCCTGCCATGCCCAGGGTTGCCCTGGCAACTGTTGCTGGCCCCCAAAGCGGAAGTGGGCGGGTCCAGGCGCCCTTAAGCCCCCTGCCATGCCCAGGGTTGCCCTGGCAACTGTTGCTGGCCCCAAAGCGGAAGTGGGCGGGTCCAGGCCCCCTTAAGCCTCCTGCAATGCCCATGGTTTCCCTGGCAACTGTTGCTGGCCCCCAAAGCGGAAGTGGGCGGGTCCAGGCGCCCTTAAGCCCCCTGCCATGCCCAGGGTTGCCCTGGCAACTGTTGCTGGCCCCAAAGCGGAAGTGGGTGGGTCCTGGCGCCCTTAAGCCCCCTGCCATGCCCAGGGTTGCCCTGGCAACTGTTGCTGGCCCCCAAAGCGGAAGTGGGCGGGTCCAGGCCCCCTTAAGCCCCCTGCCTTGCCCAGGGTTGCCCTGGAAACTGTTGCTGGTCCCCAAAGCGGAAGTGGGCGGGTCCTGACTCCCTTAAGCCCCCTGCCATGCCCAGGGTTGCCCTGGCAACTATTGCTGGCCCCCAAAGCGGAAGTGGGCGGGTCCTGGCGCCCTTAAGCCACCTGCCATGCCCAATGTTGCCCTGGCAACTGTTGCTGGCCCCCAAAGCGGAAGTGGGCGGGTCCAGGCCCCCTTAAGCTCCCTGCCATGCCCAATGTTGCCCTGGCAACTGTTGCTGGTCCCCAAAGCGGAAGTGGGCGGGTCCAGGCCCCTTTAAGCCTCCTGCCATGCCCATGGTTGCCCTGGCAACTGTTGCTGGCCCCCAAAGCGGAAGTGGGCGGGTCCTGGTGCCCTTAAGCCCCCTGCCATGCCCAATGATGCCCTGGCAACTGTTGCTGGCCCCCAAAGCGGAAGTGGGCGGGTCCAGGCCCCCTTAAGCCCCCTGCCATGCCCATGGTTGCCCTGGAAACTGTTGCTGGCCCCCAAAGCGGAAGTGGGTTGGTCCAGGCGCCCTTAAGCTCCCTGCCATGCCCAATGTTGCCCTGGCAACTGTTGCTGGTCCCCAAAGCGGAAGTGGGCGGGTCCTGACTCCCTTAAGCCCCCTGCCATGCCCAATGTTGCCCTGGCAACTGTTGCTGGCCTTCAAAGCGGAAGTGGGCGGGTTCTGGCGCCCTTAAGCCCCCTGCCATGCCCAGGGTTGCCCTGGCAACTGTTGCTGGCCCCCAAAGCGGAAGTGGGCGGGTCCAGGCAACCTTAAGCCCCCTGCCATGCCCATGGTTGCCCTGGCAACTGTTGCTGGCCCCCAAAGCGGAAGTGGGCGGGTCCAGGCACCCTTAAGCTCCCTGCCATGCCCAATGTTGCCCTGGCAACTGTTGCTGGTCCCCAAAGCAGAAGTGGGCGGGTCCTGACTCCCTTAAGCCCCCTGCCTTGCCCAGGGTTGCCCTGGCAACTGTTGCTGGCCCCCAAAGCGGAAGTGGGTGTGTCCTAGCCCCCTGCCATGCCCAGGTTTACCCTGGCAACTGTTGCTGGCCCCCAAAGCGGAAGTGGGTGGGTCCAGGCGCCCTTAAGCCCCCTGCCATGCCCAGTGTTGCCCTGGCAACTGTTGCTGGCCCCCAAAGCGGAAGTGGGCGGGTCCTGGCGCCCTTAAGCCCCCTGCCATGCCCAGGGTTGCCCTGGCAACTGTTGCTGGCCCCCAAAGCGGAAGTGGGAGGGTCCAGGCACCCTTAAGCCCCTGCCATGCGCAGGGTTGCCCTGGCAACTGTTGCTGGCCCCCAAAGCGGAAGTGGGCGGGTCCAGGCCCCCTTAAGCCTCCTGCCATGCCCATGGTTGCCCTGGCAACTGTTGCTGGCCCCCAAAGCGGAAGTGGGCGGGTCCTGGCGCCCTTAAGCCCCCTGCCATGCCCATTGATGCCCTGGCAACTGTTGCTGGCCCCTAAAGCGGAAGTGGGTGGGTCCAGGCCCCCTTAAGCCCCCGGCCATGCCCATTGTTGCCCTGGAAACTGTTGCTGGCCCCCAAAGCGGAAGTGGGCGGGTCCAGGCGCCCTTAAGCTTCCTGCCATGCCCAATGTTGCCCTGGCAACTGTTGCTGGCCCCCAAAGCGGAAGTGGGCGGGTTCTGGCGCCCTTAAGCCCCCTGCCATGCCCAGGGTTGCCCTGGCAACTGTTGCTGGCCCCCAAAGCGGAAGTGGGAGGGTCCAGGCACCCTTAAGCCCCTGCCATGCGCAGGGTTGCCCTGGCAACTGTTGCTGGCCCCCAAAGCGGAAGTGGGCGGGTCCAGGCCCCCTTAAGCCTCCTGCCATGCCCATGGTTGCCCTGGCAACTGTTGCTGGCCCCCAAAGCGGAAGTGGGCGGGTCCTGGCGCCCTTAAGCCCCCTGCCATGCCCAATGATGCCCTGGCAACTGTTGCTGGCCCCTAAAGCGGAAGTGGGCGGGTCCAGGCCCCCTTAAGCCCCCGGCCATGCCCATGGTTGCCCTGGAAACTGTTGCTGGCCCCCAAAGCGGAAGTGGGCGGGTCCAAGCGCCCTTAAGCCCCCTGCCTTGCCCAGGGTTGCCCTGGCAACTGTTGCTGGCCCCCAAAGCGGAAGTGGGCGGGTCCTGACTCCCTTAAGCCCCTGCCTTGCCCAGGGTTGCCCTGGCAACTGTTGCTGGTCCCCAAAGCGGAAGTGGGCGGTTACTGACTCCCTTAAGCCCCCTGCCTTGCCCAGGGTTGCCCTGGCAACTGTTGCTGGTCCCCAAAGCGGAAGTGGGCGGTTACTGACTCCCTTAAGCCCCCTGCCTTGCCCAGGGTTGCCCTGGCAACTTTTGCTGGCCCCCAAAGCGGAAGTGGGCGGGTCCTGGCGCCGTTAAGCCCCTTGCCATGCCCAATGTTGCCCTGGCAACTGTTGCTGGGCCCCAAAGCGGAAGTGGGCGGGTCCTGGCGCCCTTAAGCCCCCTGCCATGCCCAGGGTAGCCCTGGCAACTGTTGCTGGCCCCCAAAGCGGAAGTGGGCAAGTCCAGGCGCCCTTAAGCCCCCTGCCATGCCCAGGGTAGCCCTGGCAACTGTTTCTGGCCCCCAAAGCGGAAGTGGGCGGGTCCTGGCGCCCTTAAGCCCCCTGCCTTGCCCAGGGTTGCCCTGGCAACTGTTGCTGGCCCCCAAAGCTTAAGTGGGCGGGTCCTGACTCCCTTAAGCCCCCTGCCATGCCCAATGTTGCCCTGGCAACTGTTGCTGGCCCCCAAAGCGGAAGTGGGCGGGTCCTGGCGCCCTTAAGCCCCCTGCCATGCCCAGGGTAGCCCTGGCAACTGTTGCTGGCCCCCAAAGCGGAAGTGGGCGGGTCCAGGCGCCCTTAAGCCCCCTGCCATGCCCAGGGTAGCCCTGGCAACTGTTTCTGGCCCCCAAAGCGGAAGTGGGCGGGTCCTGGCGCCCTTAAGCCCCCTGCCTTGCCCAGGGTTGCCCTGGCAACTGTTGCTGGCCCCCAAAGCGGAAGTGGGCGGGTCCTGACTCCCTTAAGCCCCCTGCCATGCCCAATGTTGCCCTGGCAACTGTTGCTGGCCCCCAAAGCGGAAGTGGGCGGGTCCTGGCGCCCTTAAGCACCCTGCCATGCCCAGGGTAGCCCTGGCAACTGTTGCTGGCCCCAAAAGCGGAAGTGGGCGGGTCCTGACTCCCTTAAGCCCCCTGCCATGCCCAGGGTAGCCCTGGCAACTGTTTCTGGCCCCCAAAGCGGAAGTGGGCGGGTCCTGGCGCCCTTAAGCCCCCTGCCTTGCCCAGGGTTGCCCTGGCAACTGTTGCTGGCCCCCAAAGCGGAAGTGGGCGGGTCCTGACTCCCTTAAGCCCCCTGCCATGCCCAATGTTGCCCTGGCAACTGTTGCTGGCCCCAAAGCGGAAGTGGGTGGGTCCTGGCGCCCTTAAGCCCCCTGCCATGCCCAGGGTTGCCCTGGCAACTGTTGCTGGCCCCAAAGCGGAAGTGGGCGGGTCCAGGGCCCCTTAAGCCCCCTGCCATGCCCAGGGTTGCCCAGGCAACTGTTGCTGGCCCCCAAATCGGAAGTGGGCGGGTTCTGGCGCCCTTAAGCCCCCTGCCATGCCCAGGGTTGCCCTGGCAACTGTTGCTGGCCCCCAAAGCGGAAGTGGGCGGGTCCAGGCCCCCTTAAGCCTCCTGCAATGCCCATGGTTGCCCTGGCAACTGTTTCTGGCCCCCAAAGCGGAAGTGGGCGGGTCCTGGCGCCCTTAAGCCCCCTGCCTTGCCCAGGGTTGCCCTGGCAACTGTTGCTGGCCCCCAAAGCGGAAGTGGGCGGGTCCTGGCGCCGTTAAGCCCCTTGCCATGCCCAATGTTGCCCTGGCAACTGTTGCTGGGCCCCAAAGCGGAAGTGGGCGGGTCCTGGCGCCCTTAAGCCCCCTGCCATGCCCAGGGTAGCCCTGGCAACTGTTGCTGGCCCCCAAAGCGGAAGTGGGCAAGTCCAGGCGCCCTTAAGCCCCCTGCCATGCCCAGGGTAGCCCTGGCAACTGTTTCTGGCCCCCAAAGCGGAAGTGGGCGGGTCCTGGCGCCCTTAAGCCCCCTGCCTTGCCCAGGGTTGCCCTGGCAACTGTTGCTGGCCCCCAAAGCTTAAGTGGGCGGGTCCTGACTCCCTTAAGCCCCCTGCCATGCCCAATGTTGCCCTGGCAACTGTTGCTGGCCCCCAAAGCGGAAGTGGGCGGGTCCTGGCGCCCTTAAGCCCCCTGCCATGCCCAGGGTAGCCCTGGCAACTGTTGCTGGCCCCCAAAGCGGAAGTGGGCGGGTCCAGGCGCCCTTAAGCCCCCTGCCATGCCCAGGGTAGCCCTGGCAACTGTTTCTGGCCCCCAAAGCGGAAGTGGGCGGGTCCTGGCGCCCTTAAGCCCCCTGCCTTGCCCAGGGTTGCCCTGGCAACTGTTGCTGGCCCCCAAAGCGGAAGTGGGCGGGTCCTGACTCCCTTAAGCCCCCTGCCATGCCCAATGTTGCCCTGGCAACTGTTGCTGGCCCCCAAAGCGGAAGTGGGCGGGTCCTGGCGCCCTTAAGCACCCTGCCATGCCCAGGGTAGCCCTGGCAACTGTTGCTGGCCCCAAAAGCGGAAGTGGGCGGGTCCTGACTCCCTTAAGCCCCCTGCCATGCCCAGGGTAGCCCTGGCAACTGTTTCTGGCCCCCAAAGCGGAAGTGGGCGGGTCCTGGCGCCCTTAAGCCCCCTGCCTTGCCCAGGGTTGCCCTGGCAACTGTTGCTGGCCCCCAAAGCGGAAGTGGGCGGGTCCTGACTCCCTTAAGCCCCCTGCCATGCCCAATGTTGCCCTGGCAACTGTTGCTGGCCCCAAAGCGGAAGTGGGTGGGTCCTGGCGCCCTTAAGCCCCCTGCCATGCCCAGGGTTGCCCTGGCAACTGTTGCTGGCCCCAAAGCGGAAGTGGGCGGGTCCAGGGCCCCTTAAGCCCCCTGCCATGCCCAGGGTTGCCCAGGCAACTGTTGCTGGCCCCCAAATCGGAAGTGGGCGGGTTCTGGCGCCCTTAAGCCCCCTGCCATGCCCAGGGTTGCCCTGGCAACTGTTGCTGGCCCCCAAAGCGGAAGTGGGCGGGTCCAGGCCCCCTTAAGCCTCCTGCAATGCCCATGGTTGCCCTGGCAACTGTTTCTGGCCCCCAAAGCGGAAGTGGGCGGGTCCTGGCGCCCTTAAGCCCCCTGCCTTGCCCAGGGTTGCCCTGGCAACTGTTGCTGGCCCCCAAAGCGGAAGTGGGCGGGTCCTGACTCCCTTAAGCCCCCTGCCATGCCCAATGTTGCCCTGGCAACTGTTGCTGGCCCCCAAAGCGGAAGTGGGCGGGTCCTGGCGCCCTTAAGCCCCCTGCCATGCCCAGGGTAGCCCTGGCAACTGTTGCTGGCCCCCAAAGCGGAAGTGGGCGGGTCCAGGCGCCCTTAAGCCCCCTGCCATGCCCAGGGTAGCCCTGGCAACTGTTTCTGGCCCCCAAAGCGGAAGTGGGCGGGTCCTGGCGCCCTTAAGCCCCCTGCCTTGCCCAGGGTTGCCCTGGCAACTGTTGCTGGCCCCCAAAGCGGAAGTGGGCGGGTCCTGACTCCCTTAAGCCCCCTGCCATGCCCAATGTTGCCCTGGCAACTGTTGCTGGCCCCCAAAGCGGAAGTGGGCGGGTCCAGGCGCCCTTAAGCCCCCTGCCATGCCCAGGGTTGCCCTGGCAACTGTTGCTGGCCCCCAAAGCGGAAGTGGGCGGGTCCAGGCGCTCTTAAGCCCCCTGCCATGCCCAGGGTTGCCCTGGCAACTGTTGCTGGTCCCCAAAGCGGAAGTGGGCGGGTCCTGACTCCCTTAAGCCCCCTGCCATGCCCAATGTTGCCCTGGCAACTGTTGCTGGCCCCCAAAGCGGAAGTGGGTGTGTCCTAGCCCCCTGCCATGCCCAGGTTTACCCTGGCAACTGTTGCTGGCCCCCAAAGCGGAAGTGGGTGGGTCCAGGCGCCCTTAAGCCCCCTGCCATGCCCAGTGTTGCCCTGGCAACTGTTGCTGGCCCCCAAAGCGGAAGTGGGCGGGTCCTGGCGCCCTTAAGCCCCCTGCCATGCCCAGGGTTGCCCTGGCAACTGTTGCTGGCCCCCAAAGCGGAAGTGGGCGGGTCCAGGCGCCCTTAAGCCCCCTGCCATGCCCAGGGTTGCCCTGGCAACTGTTGCTGGCCCCCAAAGCGGAAGTGGGCGGGTCCAGGCGCTCTTAAGCCCCCTGCCATGCCCAGGGTTGCCCTGGCAACTGTTGCTGGCCCCCAAAGCGGAAGTGGGCGGGTCCTGGCGCCCTTAAGCCCCCTGCCATGCCCAGGGTAGCCCTGGCAACTGTTGCTGGCCCCCAAATCGGAAGTGGGCGGGTTCTGGCGCCCTTAAGCCCCCTGCCATGCCCAGGGTTGCCCTGGCAACTGTTGCTGGCCCCCAAAGCGGAAGTGGGCGGGTCCAGGCCCCCTTAAGCCTCCTGCAATGCCCATGGTTGCCCTGGCAACTGTTTCTGGCCCCCAAAGCGGAAGTGGGCGGGTCCTGGCGCCCTTAAGCCCCCTGCCTTGCCCAGGGTTGCCCTGGCAACTGTTGCTGGCCCCCAAAGCGGAAGTGGGCGGGTCCTGACTCCCTTAAGCCCCCTGCCATGCCCAATGTTGCCCTGGCAACTGTTGCTGGCCCCCAAAGCGGAAGTGGGCGGGTCCTGGCGCCCTTAAGCCCCCTGCCATGCCCAGGGTAGCCCTGGCAACTGTTGCTGGCCCCCAAAGCGGAAGTGGGCGGGTCCAGGCGCCCTTAAGCCCCCTGCCATGCCCAGGGTAGCCCTGGCAACTGTTGCTGGCCCCCAAAGCGGAAGTGGGCGGGTCCTGACTCCCTTAAGCCCCCTGCCATGCCCAATGTTGCCCTGGCAACTGTTGCTGGCCCCCAAAGCGGAAGTGGGCGGGTCCTGGCGCCCTTAAGCACCCTGCCATGCCCAGGGTAGCCCTGGCAACTGTTGCTGGCCCCAAAAGCGGAAGTGGGCGGGTCCTGACTCCCTTAAGCCCCCTGCCATGCCCAGGGTAGCCCTGGCAACTGTTGCTGGCCCCCAAAGCGGAAGTGGGCGGGTCCTGACTCCCTTAAGCCCCCTGCCATGCCCAATGTTGCCCTGGCAACTGTTGCTGGCCCCCAAAGCGGAAGTGGGCGGGTCCAGGCCCCATTAAGCCCCCTGCCATGCACAGGTTTGCCCTGGCAACTGTTGCTGGCCCCAAAAGCGGAAGTGGGCGGGTCCTGACTCCCTTAAGCCCCCTGCCATGCCCAGGGTTGCCCTGGCAACTGTTGCTGGCCCCCAAAGCGGAAGTGGGCGGGTCCTGGCGCCCTTAAGCCCCCTGCCATGCCCAATGATGCCCTGGCAACTGTTGCTGGCCCCCAAAGCGGAAGTGGGCGGGTCCAGGCCCCCTTAAGCCCCCTGCCATGCCCATGGTTGCCCTGGAAACTGTTGCTGGCCCCCAAAGCGGAAGTGGGTTGGTCCAGGCGCCCTTAAGCTCCCTGCCATGCCCAATGTTGCCCTGGCAACTGTTGCTGGCCCCCAAAGCGGAAGTGGGCGGGTCCTGACTCCCTTAAGCCCCCTGCCATGCCCAATGTTGCCCTGGCAACTGTTGCTGGCCCCCAAAGCGGAAGTGGGCGGGTCCTGGCGCCCTTAAGCCCCCTGCCATGCCCAGGGTAGCCCTGGCAACTGTTGCTGGCCCCCAAAGCGGAAGTGGGCGGGTCCAGGCGCCCTTAAGCCCCCTGCCATGCCCAGGGTAGCCCTGGCAACTGTTTCTGGCCCCCAAAGCGGAAGTGGGCGGGTCCTGGCGCCCTTAAGCCCCCTGCCTTGCCCAGGGTTGCCCTGGCAACTGTTGCTGGCCCCCAAAGCGGAAGTGGGCGGGTCCTGACTCCCTTAAGCCCCCTGCCATGCCCAATGTTGCCCTGACAACTGTTGCTGGCCCCCAAAGCGGAAGTGGGCGGGTCCTGGCGCCCTTAAGCACCCTGCCATGCCCAGGGTAGCCCTGGCAACTGTTGCTGGCCCCAAAAGCGGAAGTGGGCGGGTCCTGACTCCCTTAAGCCCCCTGCCATGCCCAGGGTAGCCCTGGCAACTGTTTCTGGCCCCCAAAGCGGAAGTGGGCGGGTCCAGGCGCCCTTAAGCCCCCTGCCATGCCCAGGGTTGCCCTGGCAACTGTTGCTGGCCCCCAAAGCGGAAGTGGGCGGGTCCAGGCGCTCTTAAGCCCCCTGCCATGCCCAGGGTTGCCCTGGCAACTGTTGCTGGCCCCCAAAGCGGAAGTGGGCGGGTCCAGGCCCCATTAAGCCCCCTGCCATGCACAGGTTTGCCCTGGCAACTGTTGCTGGCCCCAAAAGCGGAAGTGGGCGGGTCCTGACTCCCTTAAGCCCCCTGCCATGCCCAGGGTAGCCCTGGCAACTGTTTCTGGCCCCCAAAGCGGAAGTGTGCGGGTCCTGGCGCCCTTAAGCCCCCTGCCTTGCCCAGGGTTGCCCTGGCAACTGTTGCTGGCCCCCAAAGCGGAAGTGGGCGGGTCCTGACTCCCTTAAGCCCCCTGCCATGCCCAATGTTGCCCTGGCAACTGTTGCTGGCCCCCAAAGCGGAAGTGGGCGGGTCCAGGCCCCATTAAGCCCCCTGCCATGCACAGGTTTGCCCTGGCAACTGTTGCTGGCCCCAAAAGCGGAAGTGGGCGGGTCCTGACTCCCTTAAGCCCCCTGCCATGCCCAGGGTTGCCCTGGCAACTGTTGCTGGCCCCCAAAGCGGAAGTGGGCGGGTCCTGGCGCCCTTAAGCCCCCTGCCATGCCCAATGATGCCCTGGCAACTTGCTGGCCCCCAAAGCGGAAGTGGGCGGGTCCAGGCCCCCTTAAGCCCCCTGCCATGCCCATGGTTGCCCTGGAAACTGTTGCTGGCCCCCAAAGCGGAAGTGGGTTGGTCCAGGCGCCCTTAAGCTCCCTGCCATGCCCAATGTTGCCCTGGCAACTGTTGCTGGTCCCCAAAGCGGAAGTGGGCGGGTCCTGACTCCCTTAAGCCCCCTGCCATGCCCAATGTTGCCCTGGCAACTGTTGCTGGCCCCCAAAGCGGAAGTGGGCGGGTTCTGGCGCCCTTAAGCCCCCTGCCATGCCCAGGGTTGCCCTGGCAACTGTTGCTGGCCCCCAAAGCGGAAGTGGGCGGGTCCAGGCGCCCTTAAGCCCCCTGCCATGCCCAGGGTTGCCCTGGCAACTGTTGCTGGCCCCCAAAGCGGAAGTGGGCGGGTCCAGGCGCCCTTAAGCCCCCTGCCATGCCCAGGGTTGCCCTGGCAACTGTTGCTGGCCCCCAAATCGGAAGTGGGCGGGTTCTGGCGCCCTTAAGCCCCCTGCCATGCCCAGGGTTGCCCTGGCAACTGTTGCTGGCCCCCAAAGCGGAAGTGGGCGGGTCCAGGCCCCCTTAAGCCTCCTGCAATGCCCATGGTTGCCCTGGCAACTGTTGCTGGCCCCCAAAGCGGAAGTGGGCGGGTCCTGGCGCCCTTAAGCCCCCTGCCATGCCCAATGATGCCCTGGCAACTGTTGCTGGCCCCCAAAGCGGAAGTGGGCGGGTCCAGGCAACCTTAAGCCCCCTGCCATGCCCATGGTTGCCCTGGCAACTGTTGCTGGCCCCCAAAGCGGAAGTGGGCGGGTCCAGGCACCCTTAAGCTCCCTGCCATGCCCAATGTTGCCCTGGCAACTGTTGCTGGCCCCCAAAGCGGAAGTGGGCGGGTCCTGGCGCCCTTAAGCCACCTGCCATGCCCAATGTTGCCCTGGCAACTGTTGCTGGCCCCCAAAGCGGAAGTGGGTGTGTCCTAGCCCCCTGCCATGCCCAGGTTTACCCTGGCAACTGTTGCTGGCCCCAAAGCGGAAGTGGGTGGGTCCAGGCGCCCTTAAGCCCCCTGCCATGCCCAGTGTTGCCCTGGCAACTGTTGCTGGCCCCAAAGCGGAAGTGGGCGGGTCCTGGCGCCCTTAAGCCCCCTGCCATGCCCAGGGTTGCCCTGGCAACTGTTGCTGGCCCCCAAAGCGGAAGTGGGCGGGTCCAGGCGCCCTTAAGCCCCCTGCCATGCCCAGGGTTGCCCTGGCAACTGTTGCTGGCCCCCAAAGCGGAAGTGGGCGGGTCCAGGCCCCCTTAAGCCCCCTGCCATGCCCAGGGTTGCCCTGGCAACTGTTGCTGGCCCCCAAAGCGGAAGTGGGCGGGTCCAGGCCCCCCTTAAGCCCCTGCCTTGCCCAGGGTTGCCCTGGCAACTGTTGCTGGTCCCCAAAGCGGAAGTGGGCGGGTCCTGACTCCCTTAAGCCCCCTGCCATGCCCAGGGTTGCCCTGGCAACTGTTGCTGGCCCCCAAAGCGGAAGTGGGCGGGTCCAGGCCCCTTAAGCCCCCTGCCTTGCCCCAGGGTTGCCTTGGAAACTGTTGCTGGTCCCCAAAGCGGAAGTGGGCGGGTCCTGACTCCCTTAAGCCCCCTGCCATGCCCAGGGTTGCCCTGGCAACTATTGCTGGCCCCCAAAGCGGAAGTGGGCGGGTCCTGGCGCCCTTAAGCCACCTGCCATGCCCAATGTTGCCCTGGCAACTGTTGCTGGCCCCCAAAGCGGAAGTGGGTGGGTCCTAGCCCCCTGCCATGCCCAGGTTTACCCTGGCAACTGTTGCTGGCCCCCAAAGCGGAAGTGGGCGGGTCCAGGCCCCCTTAAGCTCCCTGCCATGCCCAATGTTGCCCTGGCAACTGTTGCTGGTCCCCAAAGCGGAAGTGGGCGGGTCCAGGCCCCTTTAAGCCTCCTGCCATGCCCATGGTTGCCCTGGCAACTGTTGCTGGCCCCCAAAGCGGAAGTGGGCGGGTCCTGGCGCCCTTAAGCCCCCTGCCATGCCCAATGATGCCCTGGCAACTGTTGCTGGCCCCCAAAGCGGAAGTGGGCGGGTCCAGGCCCCCTTAAGCCCCCTGCCATGCCCATGGTTGCCCTGGAAACTTTTGCTGGCCCCCAAAGCGGAAGTGGGTTGGTCCAGGCGCCCTTAAGCTCCCTGCCATGCCCAATGTTGCCCTGGCAACTGTTGCTGGTCCCCAAAGCGGAAGTGGGCGGGTTCTGGCGCCCTTAAGCCCCCTGCCATGCCCAGGGTTGCCCTGGCAACTGTTGCTGGCCCCCAAAGCGGAAGTGGGCGGGTCTAGGCGCCCTTAAGCCCCCTGCCATGCCCAGGGTTGCCCTGGCAACTGTTGCTGGCCCCCAAAGCGGAAGTGGGCGGGTCCTGGCGCCCTTAAGCCCCCTGTAATGCCCATGGTTGCCCTGGCAACTGTTGCTGGCCCCCAAAGCGGAAGTGGGCGGGTCCTGGCGCCCTTAAGCCCCCTGCCATGCCCAATGATGCCCTGGCAACTGTTGCTGGCCCCCAAAGCGGAAGTGGGCGGGTCCAGGCAACCTTAAGCCCCCTGCCATGCCCATGGTTGCCCTGGCAACTGTTGCTGGCCCCCAAAGCGGAAGTGGGCGGGTCCAGGCACCCTTAAGCTCCCTGCCATGCCCAATGTTGCCCTGGCAACTGTTGCTGGTCCCCAAAGCAGAAGTGGGCGGGTCCTGACTCCCTTAAGCCCCCTGACTTGCCCAGGGTTGCTGGCCCCCAAAGCGGAAGTGGGCGGGTCCAGGCGCCCTTAAGCCCCCTGCCATGCCCAGGGTTGCCCTGGCAACTGTTGCTGGCCCCCAAAGCGGAAGTGGGCGGGTCCAGGCGCTCTTAAGCCCCCTGCCATGCCCAGGGTTGCCCTGGCAACTGTTGCTGGTCCCCAAAGCGGAAGTGGGCGGGTCCTGACTCCCTTAAGCCCCCTACCATGCCCAATGTTGCCCTGGCAACTGTTGCTGGCCCCCAAAGCGGAAGTGGGTGTGTCCTAGCCCCCTGCCATGCCCAGGTTTACCCTGGCAACTGTTGCTGGCCCCCAAAGCGGAAGTGGGTGGGTCCAGGCGCCCTTAAGCCCCCTGCCATGCCCAGTGTTGCCCTGGCAACTGTTGCTGGCCCCCAAAGCGGAAGTGGGCGGGTCCTGGCGCCCTTAAGCCCCCTGCCATGCCCAGGGTTGCCCTGGCAACTGTTGCTGGCCCCCAAAGCGAAAGTGGGCGGGTCCAGGCGCCCTTAAGCCCCCTGCCATGCCCAGGGTTGCCCTGGCAACTGTTGCTGGCCCCCAAAGCGGAAGTGGGCGGGTCCAGGCGCTCTTAAGCCCCCTGCCATGCCCAGGGTTGCCCTGGCAACTATTGCTGGCCCCCAAAGCGGAAGTGGGCGGGTCCTGGCGCCCTTAAGCCACCTGCCATGCCCAATGTTGCCCTGGCAACTGTTGCTGGCCCCCAAAGCGGAAGTGGGTGTGTCCTAGCCCCCTGCCATGCCCAGGTTTACCCTGGCAACTGTTGCTGGCCCCCAAAGCGGAAGTGGGTGTGTCCAGGCGCCCTTAAGCCCCCTGCCATGCCCAGTGTTGCCCTGGCAACTGTTGCTGGCCCCCAAAGCGGAAGTGGGCGGGTCCTGGCGCCCTTAAGCCCCCTGCCATGCCCAGGGTTGCCCTGGCAACTGTTGCTGGCCCCCAAAGCGGAAGTGGGCGGGTCCAGGCGCCCTTAAGCCCCCTGCCATGCCCAGGGTTGCCCTGGCAACTGTTGCTGGCCCCCAAAGCGGAAGTGGGCGGGTCCAGGCCCCCTTAAGCCCCCTGCCATGCCCAGGGTTGCCCTGGCAACTGTTGCTGGCCCCCAAAGCGGAAGTGGGCGGGTCCTGGCCCCCTTAAGCCCCCTGAAATGCCCAGGGTTGCCCTAGCAACTGTTGCTGGCCCCCAAAGCGGAAGTGGGCGGGTCCAGGCCCCCTTAAGCCTCCTGCCATGCCCATGGTTGCCCTGGCAACTGTTGCTGGCCCCCAAAGCGGAAGTGGGCGGGTCCTGGCGCCCTTAAGCCCCCTGCCATGCCCAATGATGCCCTGGCAACTGTTGCTGGCCCCTAAAGCGGAAGTGGGTGGGTCCAGGCCCCCCTTAAGCCCCCGGCCATGCCCATGGTTGCCCTGGAAACTGTTGCTGGCCCCCAAAGCGGAAGTGGGCGGGTCCAGGCGCCCTTAAGCTTCCTGCCATGCCCAATGTTGCCCTGGCAACTGTTGCTGGCCCCCAAAGCGGAAGTGGGCGGGTTCTGGCGCCCTTAAGCCCCCTGCCATGCCCAGGGTTGCCCTGGCAACTGTTGCTGGCCCCCAAAGCGGAAGTGGGTGGGTCCTAGCCCCCTGCCATGCCCAGGTTTACCCTGGCAACTGTTGCTGGCCCCCAAAGCGGAAGTGGGCGGGTCCAGGCCCCCTTAAGCTCCCTGCCATGCCCAATGTTGCCCTGGCAACTGTTGCTGGTCCCCAAAGCGGAAGTGGGCGGGTCCAGGCCCCTTTAAGCCTCCTGCCATGCCCATGGTTGCCCTGGCAACTGTTGCTGGCCCCCAAAGCGGAAGTGGGCGGGTCCTGGCGCCCTTAAGCCCCCTGCCATGCCCAATGATGCCCTGGCAACTGTTGCTGGCCCCTAAAGCGGAAGTGGGTGGGTCCAGGCCCCCCTTAAGCCCCCGGCCATGCCCATGGTTGCCCTGGAAACTGTTGCTGGCCCCCAAAGCGGAAGTGGGCGGGTCCAGGCGCCCTTAAGCTTCCTGCCATGCCCAATGTTGCCCTGGCAACTGTTGTTGGCCCCCAAAGCGGAAGTGGGCGGGTCCTGGCGCCCTTAAGCCACCTGCCATGCCCAATGTTGCCCTGGCAACTGTTGCTGGCCCCCAAAGCGGAAGTGGGTGGGTCCTAGCCCCCTGCCATGCCCAGGTTTACCCTGGCAACTGTTGCTGGCCCACAAAGCGGAAGTGGGCGGGTCCAGGCCCCCTTAAGCTCCCTGCCATGCCCAATGTTGCCCTGGCAACTGTTGCTGGTCCCCAAAGCGGAAGTGGGCGGGTCCAGGCCCCTTTAAGCCTCCTGCCATGCCCATGGTTGCCCTGGCAACTGTTGCTGGCCCCCAAAGCGGAAGTGGGCGGGTCCTGGCGCCCTTAAGCCCCCTGCCATGCCCAATGATGCCCTGGCAACTGTTGCTGGCCCCCAAAGCGGAAGTGGGCGGGTCCAGGCCCCCTTAAGCCCCCTGCCATGCCCATGGTTGCCCTGGAAACTTTTGCTGGCCCCCAAAGCGGAAGTGGGTTGGTCCAGGCGCCCTTAAGCTCCCTGCCATGCCCAATGTTGCCCTGGCAACTGTTGCTGGTCCCCAAAGCGGAAGTGGGCGGGTTCTGGCGCCCTTAAGCCCCCTGCCATGCCCAGGGTTGCCCTGGCAACTGTTGCTGGCCCCCCAAAGCGGAAGTGGGCGGGTCTAGGCGCCCTTAAGCCCCCTGCCATGCCCAGGGTTGCCCTGGCAACTGTTGCTGGCCCCAAAGCGGAAGTGGGCGGGTCCTGGCGCCCTTAAGCCCCCTGCAATGCCCATGGTTGCCCTGGCAACTGTTGCTGGCCCCCAAAGCGGAAGTGGGCGGGTCCTGGCGCCCTTAAGCCCCCTGCCATGCCCAATGATGCCCTGGCAACTGTTGCTGGCCCCCAAAGCGGAAGTGGGCGGGTCCAGGCAACCTTAAGCCCCCCTGCCATGCCCATGGTTGCCCAGGCAACTTTTGCTGGCCCCCAAAGCGGAAGTGGGCGGGTCCAGGCACCCTTAAGCTCCCTGCCATGCCCAATGTTGCCCTGGCAACTGTTGCTGGTCCCCAAAGCAGAAGTGGGCGGGTCCTGACTCCCTTAAGCCCCCTGACTTGCCCAGGGTTGCTGGCCCCCAAAGCGGAAGTGGGCGGGTCCAGGCGCCCTTAAGCCCCCTGCCATGCCCAGGGTTGCCCTGGCAACTGTTGCTGGCCCCCAAAGCGGAAGTGGGCGGGTCCAGGCGCTCTTAAGCCCCCTGCCATGCCCAGGGTTGCCCTGGCAACTGTTGCTGGTCCCCAAAGCGGAAGTGGGCGGGTCCTGACTCCCTTAAGCCCCCTACCATGCCCAATGTTGCCCTGGCAACTGTTGCTGGCCCCCAAAGCGGAAGTGGGTGTGTCCTAGCCCCTGCCATGCCCAGGTTTACCCTGGCAACTGTTGCTGGCCCCCAAAGCGGAAGTGGGTGGGTCCCAGGCGCCCTTAAGCCCCCTGCCATGCCCAGTGTTGCCCTGGCAACTGTTGCTGGCCCCCAAAGCGGAAGTGGGCGGGTCCTGGCGCCCTTAAGCCCCCTGCCATGCCCAGGGTTGCCCTGGCAACTGTTGCTGGCCCCCAAAGCGGAAGTGGGCGGGTCCAGGCGCCCCTTAAGCCCCCTGCCATGCCCAGGTTTGCCCTGGCAACTGTTGCTGGCCCCCAAAGCGGAAGTGGGCGGGTCCAGGCGCTCTTAAGCCCCCTGCCATGCCCAGGGTTGCCCTGGCAACTATTGCTGGCCCCCAAAGCGGAAGTGGGCGGGTCCTGGCGCCCTTAAGCCACCTGCCATGCCCAATGTTGCCCTGGCAACTGTTGCTGGCCCCCAAAGCGGAAGTGGGTGTGTCCTAGCCCCCTGCCATGCCCAGGTTTACCCTGGCAACTGTTGCTGGCCCCCAAAGCGGAAGTGGGTGTGTCCAGGCGCCCTTAAGCCCCCTGCCATGCCCAGTGTTGCCCTGGCAACTGTTGCTGGCCCCCAAAGCGGAGTGGGCGGGTCCTGGCGCCCTTAAGCCCCCTGCCATGCCCAGGGTTGCCTGGCAACTGTTGCTGGCCCCCAAAGCGGAAGTGGGCGGGTCCAGGCGCCCTTAAGCCCCTGCCATGCCCAGGGTGCCCTGGCAACTGTTGCTGGCCCCCAAAGCGGAAGTGGGCGGGTCCAGGCCCCCTTAAGCCCCCTGCCATGCCCAGGGTTGCCCTGGCAACTGTTGCTGGCCCCCAAAGCGGAAGTGGGCGGGTCCTGGCCCCCTTAAGCCCCCTGACATGCCCAGGGTTGCCCTAGCAACTGTTGCTGGCCCCCAAAGCGGAAGTGGGGCGGGTCCAGCCCCCTTAAGCCTCCTGCATGCCCATGGTTGCCCTGGCAACTGTTGCTGGCCCCCCAAGCGGAAGTGGGCGGGTCCTGGCGCCCTTAAGCCCCCTGCCATGCCCAATGATGCCCTGGCAACTGTTGCTGGCCCCTAAAGCGGAAGTGTGTGGGTCCAGGCCCCCCTTAAGCCCCCGGCCATGCCCATGGTTGCCCTGGAAACTGTTGCTGGCCCCCAAAGCGGAAGTGGGCGGGTCCAGGCGCCCTTAAGCTTCCTGCCATGCCCAATGTTGCCCTGGCAACTGTTGCTGGCCCCCAAAGCGGAAGTGGGCGGGTTCTGGCGCCCTTAAGCCCCCTGCCATGCCCAGGGTTGCCCTGGCAACTGTTGCTGGCCCCCAAAGCGGAAGTGGGAGGGTCCAGGCACCCTTAAGCCCCTGCCATGCGCAGGGTTGCCCTGGCAACTGTTGCTGGCCCCCAAAGCGGAAGTGGGCGGGTCCAGGCCCCTTAAGCCTCCTGCCATGCCCATGGTTGCCCCTGGCAACTGTTGCTGGCCCCCAAAGCGGAAGTGGGCGGGTCCTGGCGCCCTTAAGCCCCCTGCCTTGCCCAGGGTTGCCCTGGCAACTGTTGCTGGCCCCCAAAGCGGAAGTGGGCGGGTCCTGACTCCCTTAAGCCCCCTGCCATGCCCAATGTTTGCCCTGGCAACTGTTGCTGGCCCCCAAAGCGGAAGTGGGCGGGTCCTGGCGCCCTTAAGCACCCTGCCATGCCCAGGGTAGCCCTGGCAACTGTTGCTGGCCCCAAAAGCGGAAGTGGGCGGGTCCTGACTCCCTTAAGCCCCCTGCCATGCCCAGGGTAGCCCTGGCAACTGTTTCTGGCCCCCAAAGCGGAAGTGTGCGGGTCCTGGCGCCCTTAAGCCCCTGCCTTGCCCAGGGTTGCCCTGGCAACTGTTGCTGGCCCCCAAAGCGGAAGTGGGCGGGTCCTGACTCCCTTAAGCCCCCTGCCATGCCCAATGTTGCCCTGGCAACTGTTGCTGGCCCCCAAAGCGGAAGTGGGCGGGTCCAGGCCCCATTAAGCCCCCTGCCATGCACAGGTTTGCCCTGGCAACTGTTGCTGGCCCCAAAAGCGGAAGTGGGCGGGTCCTGACTCCCTTAAGCCCCCTGCCATGCCCAGGGTTGCCCTGGCAACTGTTGCTGGCCCCAAAGCGGAAGTGGGCGGGTCCTGGCGCCCTTAAGCCCCTGCCATGCCCAATGATGCCCTGGCAACTGTTGCTGGCCCCCAAAGCGGAAGTGGGCGGGTCCAGGCCCCCTTAAGCCCCTGCCATGCCCATGGTTGCCCTGGAAACTGTTGCTGGCCCCCAAAGCGGAAGTGGGTTGGTCCAGGCGCCCTTAAGCTCCCTGCCATGCCCAATGTTGCCCTGGCAACTGTTGCTGGTCCCCAAAGCGGAAGTGGGCGGGTCCTGACTCCCTTAAGCCCCCCTGCCATGCCAATGTTGCCCTGGCAACTGTTGCTGGCCCCCAAAGCGGAAGTGGGCGGGTTCTGGCGCCCTTAAGCCCCCTGCCATGCCCAGGGTTGCCCTGGCAACTGTTGCTGGCCCCCAAAGCGGAAGTGGGCGGGTCCAGGCGCCCTTAAGCCCCCTGCCATGCCCAGGGTTGCCCTGGCAACTGTTGCTGGCCCCAAAGCGGAAGTGGGTGGGTCCTGGCGCCCTTAAGCCCCCTGCCATGCCCAGGGTTGCCCTGGCAACTTTTGCTGGCCCCAAAGCGGAAGTGGGCGGGTCCAGGGCCCCTTAAGCCCCCTACCATGCCCATGGTTGCCCTGGCAACTGTTGCTGGCCCCCAAATCGGAAGTGGGCGGGTTCTGGCGCCCTTAAGCCCCTGCCATGCCCAGGGTTGCCCTGGCAACTGTTGCTGGCCCCCAAAGCGGAAGTGGGCGGGTCCAGGCCCCCTTAAGCCTCCTGCAATGCCCATGGTTGCCCTGGCAACTGTTGCTGGCCCCCAAAGCGGAAGTGGGCGGGTCCTGGCGCCCTTAAGCCCCTGCCATGCCCAATGATGCCCTGGCAACTGTTGCTGGCCCCCAAAGCGGAAGTGGGCGGGTCCAGGCAACCTTAGCCCCCTGCCATGCCCATGGTTGCCCTGGCAACTGTTGCTGGCCCCCAAAGCGGAAGTGGGCGGGTCCAGGCACCCTTAAGCTCCCTGCCATGCCCAATGTTGCCCTGGCAACTGTTGCTGGCCCCAAAGCGGAAGTGGGCGGGTCCAGGCACCCTTAAGCCACCTGCCATGCCCAATGTTGCCCTGGCAACTGTTGCTGGCCCCCAAAGCGGAAGTGGGTGTGTCCTAGCCCCCTGCCATGCCCAGGTTTACCCTGGCAACTGTTGCTGGCCCCCAAAGCGGAAGTGGGTGGGTCCAGGCGCCCTTAAGCCCCCTGCCATTCCCAGTGTTGCCCTGGCAACTGTTGCTGGCCCCCAAAGCGGAAGTGGGCGGGTCCTGGCGCCCTTAAGCCCCCTGCCATGCCCAGGGTTGCCCTGGCAACTGTTGCTGGCCCCCAAAGCGGAAGTGGGCGGGTCCAGGCGCCCTTAAGCCCCCTGCCATGCCCAGGGTTGCCCTGGCAACTGTTGCTGGCCCCCAAAGCGGAAGTGGGCGGGTCCAGGCCCCCTTAAGCCCCCTGCCATGCCCAGGGTTGCCCTGGCAACTGTTGCTGGCCCCAAAGCGGAAGTGGGCGGGTCCAGGCCCCCTTAAGCCCCCTGCCTTGCCCAGGGTTGCCTGGCAACTGTTGCTGGTCCCCAAAGCGGAAGTGGGCGGGTCCTGACTCCCTTAAGCCCCCTGCCATGCCCAGGGTTGCCCTGGCAACTGTTGCTGGCCCCCAAAGCGGAAGTGGGCGGGTCCAGGCCCCTTAAGCCCCCTGCCTTGCCCAGGGTTGCCTTGGAAACTGTGCTGGTCCCCAAAGCGGAAGTGGGCGGGTCCTGACTCCCTTAAGCCCCCTGCCATGCCCAGGGTTGCCCTGGCAACTATTGCTGGCCCCCAAAGCGGAAGTGGGCGGGTCCTGGCGCCCTTAAGCCACCTGCCATGCCCAATGTTGCCCTGGCAACTGTTGCTGGCCCCCAAAGCGGAAGTGGGTGGGTCCTAGCCCCCTGCCATGCCCAGGTTTACCCTGGCAACTGTTGCTGGCCCCCAAAGCGGAAGTGGGCGGGTCCAGGCCCCCTTAAGCTCCCTGCCATGCCCAATGTTGCCCTGGCAACTGTTGCTGGTCCCCAAAGCGGAGTGGGCGGGGTCAGGCCCCTTTAAGCCTCCTGCCATGCCCATGGTTGCCTGGCAACTGTTGCTGGCCCCCAAAGCGGAAGTGGGCGGGTCCTGGCGCCCTTAAGCCCCCTGCCATGCCCAATGATGCCCTGGCAACTGTTGCTGGCCCCCAAAGCGGAAGTGGGCGGGTCCAGGCCCCCTTAAGGCCCCCTGCCATGCCCATGGTTGCCCTGGAAACTTTTGCTGGCCCCCAAAGCGGAAGTGGGTTGGTCCAGGCGCCCTTAAAGCTCCCTGCCATGCCCAATGTTGCCCTGGCAACTGTTGCTGGTCCCCAAAGCGGAAGTGGGCGGGTTCTGGCGCCCTTAAGCCCCCTGCCATGCCCAGGGTTGCCCTGGCAACTGTTGCTGGCCCCCAAAGCGGAAGTGGGCGGGTCTAGGCGCCCTTAAGCCCCCTGCCATGCCCAGGGTTGCCCTGGCAACTGTTGCTGGCCCCCAAAGCGGAAGTGGGCGGGTCCTGGCGCCCTTAAGCCCCCTGCAATGCCCATGGTTGCCCTGGCAACTGTTGCTGGCCCCCAAAGCAGAAGTGGGCGGGTCCTGGCGCCCTTAAGCCCCCTGCCATGCCCAATGATGCCCTGGCAACTGTTGCTGGCCCCCAAAGCGGAAGTGGGCGGGTCCAGGCAACCTTAAGCCCCTGCCATGCCCATGGTTTCCCTGGCAACTGTTGCTGGCCCCCAAAGCGGAAGTGGGCGGGTCCAGGCACCCTTAAGCTCCCTGCCATGCCCAATGTTGCCCTGGCAACTGTTGCTGGTCCCAAAGCAGAAGTGGGCGGGTCCTGACTCCCTTAAGCCCCCTGACTTGCCCAGGGTTGCTGGCCCCCAAAGCGGAAGTGGCGGGTCCAGGCGCCCCTTAAGCCCCTGCCATGCCCAATGTTGCCCTGGCAACTGTTGCTGGCCCCCAAAGCGGAAGTGGGCGGGTTCTGGCGCCCTTAAGCCCCCTGCCATGCCCAGGGTTGCCCTGGCAACTGTTGCTGGCCCCAAAGCAGAAGTGGGCGGGTCCAGGCGCCCTTAAGCCCCCTGCCATGCCCAGGGTTGCCCTGGCAACTGTTGCTGGCCCCAAAGCGGAAGTGGGTGGGTCCTGGCGCCCTTAAGCCCCCTGCCATGCCCAGGGTTGCCCTGGCAACTTTTGCTGGCCCCAAAGCGGAAGTGGGCGGGTTCCAGGGCCCCTTAAGCCCCCTGCCATGCCCAGGGTTGCCCTGGCAACTGTTGCTGGCCCCAAATCGGAAGTGGGCGGGTTCTGGCGCCCTTAAGCCCCTGCCATGCCCAGGGTTGCCCTGGCAACTGTTGCTGGCCCCCAAAGCGGAAGTGGGCGGGTCCAGGCCCCCTTAAGCCTCCTGCAATGCCCATGGTTGCCCTGGCAACTGTTGCTGGCCCCCAAAGCGGAAGTGGCGGGTCCTGGCGCCCTTAAGCCCCCTGCCATGCCCAATGATGCCCTGGCAACTGTTGCTGGCCCCCAAAGCGGAAGTGGGCGGGTCCAGGCAAACCTTAAGCCCCCTGCCATGCCCATGGTTGCCCTGGCAACTGTTGCTGGCCCCCAAAGCGGAAGTGGGCGGGTCCAGGCACCCTTAAGCTCCCTGCCATGCCCAATGTTGCCCTGGCAACTGTTGCTGGCCCCCAAAGCGGAAGTGGGCGGGTCCTGGCGCCCTTAAGCCACCTGCCATGCCCAATGTTGCCCTGGCAACTGTTGCTGGCCCCCAAAGCGGAAGTGGGTGTGTCCTAGCCCCCTGCCATGCCCAGGTTTACCCTGGCAACTGTTGCTGGCCCCCAAAGCGGAAGTGGGTGGGTCCAGGCGCCCTTAAGCCCCCTGCCATGCCCAGTGTTGCCCTGGCAACTGTTGCTGGCCCCCAAAGCGGAAGTGGGCGGGTCCTGGCGCCCTTAAGCCCCCTGCCATGCCCAGGGTTGCCCTGGCAACTGTTGCTGGCCCCCAAAGCGGAAGTGGGCGGGTCCAGGCGCCCTTAAGCCCCCTGCCATGCCCAGGGTTGCCCTGGCAACTGTTGCTGGCCCCCAAAGCGGAAGTGGGCGGGTCCAGGCCCCCTTAAGCCCCCTGCCATGCCCAGGGTTGCCCTGGCAACTGTTGCTGGCCCCCAAAGCGGAAGTGGGCGGGTCCAGGCCCCCTTAAGCCCCCTGCCTTGCCCAGGGTTGCCCTGGCAACTGTTGCTGGTCCCCAAAGCGGAAGTGGGCGGGTCCTGACTCCCTTAAGCCCCCTGCCATGCCCAGGGTTGCCCTGGCAACTGTTGCTGGCCCCCAAAGCGGAAGTGGGCGGGTCCAGGCCCCCTTAAGCCCCCTGCCTTGCCCAGGGTTGCCTTGGAAACTGTTGCTGGTCCCCAAAGCGGAAGTGGGCGGGTCCTGACTCCCTTAAGCCCCCTGCCATGCCCAGGGTTGCCCTGGCAACTATTGCTGGCCCCCAAAGCGGAAGTGGGCGGGTCCTGGCGCCCTTAAGCCACCTGCCATGCCCAATGTTGCCCTGGCAACTGTTGCTGGCCCCCAAAGCGGAAGTGGGTGGGTCCTAGCCCCCTGCCATGCCCAGGTTTACCCTGGCAACTGTTGCTGGCCCCCAAAGCGGAAGTGGGCGGGTCCAGGCCCCCTTAAGCTCCCTGCCATGCCCAATGTTGCCCTGGCAACTGTTGCTGGTCCCCAAAGCGGAAGTGGGCGGGTCCAGGCCCCTTTAAGCCTCCTGCCATGCCCATGGTTGCCCTGGCAACTGTTGCTGGCCCCCAAAGCGGAAGTGGGCGGGTCCTGGCGCCCTTAAGCCCCCTGCCATGCCCAATGATGCCCTGGCAACTGTTGCTGGCCCCCAAAGCGGAAGTGGGCGGGTCCAGGCCCCCTTAAGCCCCCTGCCATGCCCATGGTTGCCCTGGAAACTTTTGCTGGCCCCCAAAGCGGAAGTGGGTTGGTCCAGGCGCCCTTAAGCTCCCTGCCATGCCCAATGTTGCCCTGGCAACTGTTGCTGGTCCCCAAAGCGGAAGTGGGCGGGTTCTGGCGCCCTTAAGCCCCCTGCCATGCCCAGGGTTGCCCTGGCAACTGTTGCTGGCCCCCAAAGCGGAAGTGGGCGGGTCTAGGCGCCCTTAAGCCCCCTGCCATGCCCAGGGTTGCCCTGGCAACTGTTGCTGGCCCCCAAAGCGGAAGTGGGCGGGTCCTGGCGCCCTTAAGCCCCCTGCAATGCCCATGGTTGCCCTGGCAACTGTTGCTGGCCCCCAAAGCGGAAGTGGGCGGGTCCTGGCGCCCTTAAGCCCCCTGCCATGCCCAATGATGCCCTGGCAACTGTTGCTGGCCCCCAAAGCGGAAGTGGGCGGGTCCAGGCAACCTTAAGCCCCCTGCCATGCCCATGGTTTCCCTGGCAACTGTTGCTGGCCCCCAAAGCGGAAGTGGGCGGGTCCAGGCACCCTTAAGCTCCCTGCCATGCCCAATGTTGCCCTGGCAACTGTTGCTGGTCCCCAAAGCAGAAGTGGGCGGGTCCTGACTCCCTTAAGCCCCCTGACTTGCCCAGGGTTGCTGGCCCCCAAAGCGGAAGTGGGCGGGTCCAGGCGCCCTTAAGCCCCCTGCCATGCCCAATGTTGCCCTGGCAACTGTTGCTGGCCCCCAAAGCGGAAGTGGGCGGGTTCTGGCGCCCTTAAGCCCCCTGCCATGCCCAGGGTTGCCCTGGCAACTGTTGCTGGCCCCCAAAGCAGAAGTGGGCGGGTCCAGGCGCCCTTAAGCCCCCTGCCATGCCCAGGGTTGCCCTGGCAACTGTTGCTGGCCCCAAAGCGGAAGTGGGTGGGTCCTGGCGCCCTTAAGCCCCCTGCCATGCCCAGGGTTGCCCTGGCAACTTTTGCTGGCCCCAAAGCGGAAGTGGGCGGGTCCAGGGCCCCTTAAGCCCCCTGCCATGCCCAGGGTTGCCCTGGCAACTGTTGCTGGCCCCCAAATCGGAAGTGGGCGGGTTCTGGCGCCCTTAAGCCCCCTGCCATGCCCAGGGTTGCCCTGGCAACTGTTGCTGGCCCCCAAAGCGGAAGTGGGCGGGTCCAGGCCCCCTTAAGCCTCCTGCAATGCCCATGGTTGCCCTGGCAACTGTTGCTGGCCCCCAAAGCGGAAGTGGGCGGGTCCTGGCGCCCTTAAGCCCCCTGCCATGCCCAATGATGCCCTGGCAACTGTTGCTGGCCCCCAAAGCGGAAGTGGGCGGGTCCAGGCAACCTTAAGCCCCCTGCCATGCCCATGGTTGCCCTGGCAACTGTTGCTGGCCCCCAAAGCGGAAGTGGGCGGGTCCAGGCACCCTTAAGCTCCCTGCCATGCCCAATGTTGCCCTGGCAACTGTTGCTGGCCCCCAAAGCGGAAGTGGGCGGGTCCTGGCGCCCTTAAGCCACCTGCCATGCCCAATGTTGCCCTGGCAACTGTTGCTGGCCCCCAAAGCGGAAGTGGGTGTGTCCTAGCCCCCTGCCATGCCCAGGTTTACCCTGGCAACTGTTGCTGGCCCCCAAAGCGGAAGTGGGTGGGTCCAGGCGCCCTTAAGCCCCCTGCCATGCCCAGTGTTGCCCTGGCAACTGTTGCTGGCCCCCAAAGCGGAAGTGGGCGGGTCCTGGCGCCCTTAAGCCCCCTGCCATGCCCAGGGTTGCCCTGGCAACTGTTGCTGGCCCCCAAAGCGGAAGTGGGCGGGTCCAGGCGCCCTTAAGCCCCCTGCCATGCCCAGGGTTGCCCTGGCAACTGTTGCTGGCCCCCAAAGCGGAAGTGGGCGGGTCCAGGCCCCCTTAAGCCCCCTGCCATGCCCAGGGTTGCCCTGGCAACTGTTGCTGGCCCCCAAAGCGGAAGTGGGCGGGTCCAGGCCCCCTTAAGCCCCCTGCCTTGCCCAGGGTTGCCCTGGCAACTGTTGCTGGTCCCCAAAGCGGAAGTGGGCGGGTCCTGACTCCCTTAAGCCCCCTGCCATGCCCAGGGTTGCCCTGGCAACTGTTGCTGGCCCCCAAAGCGGAAGTGGGCGGGTCCAGGCCCCCTTAAGCCCCCTGCCTTGCCCAGGGTTGCCTTGGAAACTGTTGCTGGTCCCCAAAGCGGAAGTGGGCGGGTCCTGACTCCCTTAAGCCCCCTGCCATGCCCAGGGTTGCCCTGGCAACTATTGCTGGCCCCCAAAGCGGAAGTGGGCGGGTCCTGGCGCCCTTAAGCCACCTGCCATGCCCAATGTTGCCCTGGCAACTGTTGCTGGCCCCCAAAGCGGAAGTGGGTGGGTCCTAGCCCCCTGCCATGCCCAGGTTTACCCTGGCAACTGTTGCTGGCCCCCAAAGCGGAAGTGGGCGGGTCCAGGCCCCCTTAAGCTCCCTGCCATGCCCAATGTTGCCCTGGCAACTGTTGCTGGTCCCCAAAGCGGAAGTGGGCGGGTCCAGGCCCCTTTAAGCCTCCTGCCATGCCCATGGTTGCCCTGGCAACTGTTGCTGGCCCCCAAAGCGGAAGTGGGCGGGTCCTGGCGCCCTTAAGCCCCCTGCCATGCCCAATGATGCCCTGGCAACTGTTGCTGGCCCCCAAAGCGGAAGTGGGCGGGTCCAGGCCCCCTTAAGCCCCCTGCCATGCCCATGGTTGCCCTGGAAACTTTTGCTGGCCCCCAAAGCGGAAGTGGGTTGGTCCAGGCGCCCTTAAGCTCCCTGCCATGCCCAATGTTGCCCTGGCAACTGTTGCTGGTCCCCAAAGCGGAAGTGGGCGGGTTCTGGCGCCCTTAAGCCCCCTGCCATGCCCAGGGTTGCCCTGGCAACTGTTGCTGGCCCCCAAAGCGGAAGTGGGCGGGTCTAGGCGCCCTTAAGCCCCCTGCCATGCCCAGGGTTGCCCTGGCAACTGTTGCTGGCCCCCAAAGCGGAAGTGGGCGGGTCCTGGCGCCCTTAAGCCCCCTGCAATGCCCATGGTTGCCCTGGCAACTGTTGCTGGCCCCCAAAGCGGAAGTGGGCGGGTCCTGGCGCCCTTAAGCCCCCTGCCATGCCCAATGATGCCCTGGCAACTGTTGCTGGCCCCCAAAGCGGAAGTGGGCGGGTCCAGGCAACCTTAAGCCCCCTGCCATGCCCATGGTTGCCCTGGCAACTGTTGCTGGCCCCCAAAGCGGAAGTGGGCGGGTCCAGGCACCCTTAAGCTCCCTGCCATGCCCAATGTTGCCCTGGCAACTGTTGCTGGTCCCCAAAGCAGAAGTGGGCGGGTCCTGACTCCCTTAAGCCCCCTGACTTGCCCAGGGTTGCTGGCCCCCAAAGCGGAAGTGGGCGGGTCCTGGCGCCCTTAAGCCCCCTGCCATGCCCAATGATGCCCTGGCAACTGTTGCTGGCCCCTAAAGCGGAAGTGGGTGGGTCCAGGCCCCCCTTAAGCCCCCGGCCATGCCCATGGTTGCCCTGGAAACTGTTGCTGGCCCCCAAAGCGGAAGTGGGCGGGTCCAGGCGCCCTTAAGCTTCCTGCCATGCCCAATGTTGCCCTGGCAACTGTTGCTGGTCCCCAAAGCGGAAGTGGGCGGGTCCTGACTCCCTTAAGCCCCCTGCCATGCCCAGGGTTGCCCTGGCAACTGTTGCTGGCCCCCAAAGCGGAAGTGGGCGGGTCCAGGCCCCCTTAAGCCCCCTGCCTTGCCCAGGGTTGCCTTGGAAACTGTTGCTGGTCCCCAAAGCGGAAGTGGGCGGGTCCTGACTCCCTTAAGCCCCCTGCCATGCCCAGGGTTGCCCTGGCAACTATTGCTGGCCCCCAAAGCGGAAGTGGGCGGGTCCTGGCGCCCTTAAGCCACCTGCCATGCCCAATGTTGCCCTGGCAACTGTTGCTGGCCCCCAAAGCGGAAGTGGGTGGGTCCTAGCCCCCTGCCATGCCCAGGTTTACCCTGGCAACTGTTGCTGGCCCCCAAAGCGGAAGTGGGCGGGTCCAGGCCCCCTTAAGCTCCCTGCCATGCCCAATGTTGCCCTGGCAACTGTTGCTGGTCCCCAAAGCGGAAGTGGGCGGGTCCAGGCCCCTTTAAGCCTCCTGCCATGCCCATGGTTGCCCTGGCAACTGTTGCTGGCCCCCAAAGCGGAAGTGGGCGGGTCCTGGCGCCCTTAAGCCCCCTGCCATGCCCAATGATGCCCTGGCAACTGTTGCTGGCCCCCAAAGCGGAAGTGGGCGGGTCCAGGCCCCCTTAAGCCCCCTGCCATGCCCATGGTTGCCCTGGAAACTTTTGCTGGCCCCCAAAGCGGAAGTGGGTTGGTCCAGGCGCCCTTAAGCTCCCTGCCATGCCCAATGTTGCCCTGGCAACTGTTGCTGGTCCCCAAAGCGGAAGTGGGCGGGTTCTGGCGCCCTTAAGCCCCCTGCCATGCCCAGGGTTGCCCTGGCAACTGTTGCTGGCCCCCAAAGCGGAAGTGGGCGGGTCTAGGCGCCCTTAAGCCCCCTGCCATGCCCAGGGTTGCCCTGGCAACTGTTGCTGGCCCCCAAAGCGGAAGTGGGCGGGTCCTGGCGCCCTTAAGCCCCCTGCAATGCCCATGGTTGCCCTGGCAACTGTTGCTGGCCCCCAAAGCGGAAGTGGGCGGGTCCTGGCGCCCTTAAGCCCCCTGCCATGCCCAATGATGCCCTGGCAACTGTTGCTGGCCCCCAAAGCGGAAGTGGGCGGGTCCAGGCAACCTTAAGCCCCCTGCCATGCCCATGGTTGCCCTGGCAACTGTTGCTGGCCCCCAAAGCGGAAGTGGGCGGGTCCAGGCACCCTTAAGCTCCCTGCCATGCCCAATGTTGCCCTGGCAACTGTTGCTGGTCCCCAAAGCAGAAGTGGGCGGGTCCTGACTCCCTTAAGCCCCCTGACTTGCCCAGGGTTGCTGGCCCCCAAAGCGGAAGTGGGCGGGTCCTGGCGCCCTTAAGCCCCCTGCCATGCCCAATGATGCCCTGGCAACTGTTGCTGGCCCCTAAAGCGGAAGTGGGTGGGTCCAGGCCCCCCTTAAGCCCCCGGCCATGCCCATGGTTGCCCTGGAAACTGTTGCTGGCCCCCAAAGCGGAAGTGGGCGGGTCCAGGCGCCCTTAAGCTTCCTGCCATGCCCAATGTTGCCCTGGCAACTGTTGCTGGCCCCCAAAGCGGAAGTGGGCGGGTTCTGGCGCCCTTAAGCCCCCTGCCATGCCCAGGGTTGCCCTGGCAACTGTTGCTGGCCCCCAAAGCGGAAGTGGGCGGGTCCAGGCGCCCTTAAGCCCCCTGCCATGCCCAGGGTTGCCCTGGCAACTGTTGCTGGCCCCAAAGCGGAAGTGGGTGGGTCCTGGCGCCCTTAAGCCCCCTGCCATGCCCAGGGTTGCCCTGGCAACTTTTGCTGGCCCCAAAGCGGAAGTGGGCGGGTCCAGGGCCCCTTAAGCCCCCTGCCATGCCCAGGGTTGCCCTGGCAACTGTTGCTGGCCCCCAAATCGGAAGTGGGCGGGTTCTGGCGCCCTTAAGCCCCCTGCCATGCCCAGGGTTGCCCTGGCAACTGTTGCTGGCCCCCAAAGCGGAAGTGGGCGGGTCCAGGCCCCCTTAAGCCTCCTGCAATGCCCATGGTTGCCCTGGCAACTGTTGCTGGCCCCCAAAGCGGAAGTGGGCGGGTTCTGGCGCCCTTAAGCCCCCTGCCATGCCCAATGATGCCCTGGCAACTGTTGCTGGCCCCCAAAGCGGAAGTGGGCGGGTCCAGGCAACCTTAAGCCCCCTGCCATGCCCATGGTTGCCCTGGCAACTGTTGCTGGCCCCCAAAGCGGAAGTGGGCGGGTCCAGGCACCCTTAAGCTCCCTGCCATGCCCAATGTTGCCCTGGCAACTGTTGCTGGCCCCCAAAGCGGAAGTGGGCGGGTCCAGGCACCCTTAAGCCACCTGCCATGCCCAATGTTGCCCTGGCAACTGTTGCTGGCCCCCAAAGCGGAAGTGGGCGGGTCCAGGCCCCCTTAAGCTCCCTGCCATGCCCAATGTTGCCCTGGCAACTGTTGCTGGTCCCCAAAGCGGAAGTGGGCGGGTCCAGGCCCCTTTAAGCCTCCTGCCATGCCCATGGTTGCCCTGGCAACTGTTGCTGGCCCCCAAAGCGGAAGTGGGCGGGTCCTGGCGCCCTTAAGCCCCCTGCCATGCCCAATGATGCCCTGGCAACTGTTGCTGGCCCCCAAAGCGGAAGTGGGCGGGTCCAGGCCCCCTTAAGCCCCCTGCCATGCCCATGGTTGCCCTGGAAACTTTTGCTGGCCCCCAAAGCGGAAGTGGGTTGGTCCAGGCGCCCTTAAGCTCCCTGCCATGCCCAATGTTTCCCTGGCAACTGTTGCTGGTCCCCAAAGCGGAAGTGGGCGGGTTCTGGCGCCCTTAAGCCCCCTGCCATGCCCAGGGTTGCCCTGGCAACTGTTGCTGGCCCCCAAAGCGGAAGTGGGCGGGTCTAGGCGCCCTTAAGCCCCCTGCCATGCCCAGGGTTGCCCTGGCAACTGTTGCTGGCCCCCAAAGCGGAAGTGGGCGGGTCCTGGCGCCCTTAAGCCCCCTGCAATGCCCATGGTTGCCCTGGCAACTGTTGCTGGCCCCCAAAGCAGAAGTGGGCGGGTCCTGGCGCCCTTAAGCCCCCTGCCATGCCCAATGATGCCCTGGCAACTGTTGCTGGCCCCCAAAGCGGAAGTGGGCGGGTCCAGGCAACCTTAAGCCCCCTGCCATGCCCATGGTTGCCCTGGCAACTGTTGCTGGCCCCCAAAGCGGAAGTGGGCGGGTCCAGGCACCCTTAAGCTCCCTGCCATGCCCAATGTTGCCCTGGCAACTGTTGCTGGTCCCCAAAGCAGAAGTGGGCGGGTCCTGACTCCCTTAAGCCCCCTGACTTGCCCAGGGTTGCTGGCCCCCAAAGCGGAAGTGGGCGGGTCCAGGCGCCCTTAAGCCCCCTGCCATGCCCAGGGTTGCCCTGGCAACTGTTGCTGGCCCCCAAAGCGGAAGTGGGCGGGTCAGGCGCTCTTAAACCCCCTGCCATGCCCAGGGTTGCCCTGGCAACTGTTGCTGGCCCCCAAAGCGGAAGTGGGTGTGTCCTAGCCCCCTGCCATGCCCAGGTTTACCCTGGCAACTGTTGCTGGCCCCCAAAGCGGAAGTGGGTGGGTCCAGGCGCCCTTAAGCCCCCTGCCATGCCCAGTGTTGCCCTGGCAACTGTTGCTGGCCCCCAAAGCGGAAGTGGGCGGGTCCTGGCGCCCTTAAGCCCCCTGCCATGCCCAGGGTTGCCCTGGCAACTGTTGCTAGCCCCCAAAGCGGAAGTGGGCGGGTCCAGGCGCCCTTAAGCCCCCTGCCATGCCCAGGGTTGCCCTGGCAACTGTTGCTGGCCCCCAAAGCGGAAGTGGGCGGGTCCAGGCGCTCTTAAGCCCCCTGCCATGCCCAGGGTTGCCCTGGCAACTATTGCTGGCCCCCAAAGCGGAAGTGGGCGGGTCCTGGCGCCCTTAAGCCACCTGCCATGCCCAATGTTGCCCTGGCAACTGTTGCTGGCCCCAAAGCGGAAGTGGGTGTGTCCTAGCCCCCTGCCATGCCCAGGTTTACCCTGGCAACTGTTGCTGGCCCCCAAAGCGGAAGTGGGTGGGTCCAGGCGCCCTTAAGCCCCCTGCCATGCCCAGTGTTGCCCTGGCAACTGTTGCTGGCCCCCAAAGCGGAAGTGGGCGGCGCCCTTAAGCCCCCTGCCATGCCCAGGGTTGCCCTGGCAACTGTTGCTGGCCCCCAAAGCGGAAGTGGGCGGGTCCAGGCGCCCTTAAGCCCCCTGCCATGCCCAGGGTTGCCCTGGCAACTGTTGCTGGCCCCCAAAGCGGAAGTGGGCGGGTCCTGGCCCCCTTAAGCCCCCTGACATGCCCAGGGTTGCCCTAGCAACTGTTGCTGGCCCCCAAAGCGGAAGTGGGCGGGTCCAGGCCCCCTTAAGCCTCCTGCCATGCCCATGGTTGCCCTGGCAACTGTTGCTGGCCCCCAAAGCGGAAGTGGGCGGGTCCTGGCGCCCTTAAGCCCCCTGCCATGCCCAATGATGCCCTGGCAACTGTTGCTGGCCCCTAAAGCGGAAGTGGGTGGGTCCAGGCCCCCCTTAAGCCCCCGGCCATGCCCATGGTTGCCCTGGAAACTGTTGCTGGCCCCCCAAAGCGGAAGTGGGCGGGTCCAGGCGCCCTTAAGCTTCCTGCCATGCCCAATGTTGCCCTGGCAACTGTTGCTGGCCCCCAAAGCGGAAGTGGGCGGGTTCTGGCGCCCTTAAGCCCCCTGCCATGCCCAGGGTTGCCCTGGCAACTGTTGCTGGCCCCCAAAGCGGAAGTGGGAGGGTCCAGGCACCCTTAAGCCCCTGCCATGCGCAGGGTTGCCCTGGCAACTGTTGCTGGCCCCCAAAGCGGAAGTGGGCGGGTCCAGGCCCCCTTAAGCCTCCTGCCATGCCCATGGTTGCCCTGGCAACTGTTGCTGGCCCCCAAAGCGGAAGTGGGCGGGTCCTGGCGCCCTTAAGCCCCCTGCCTTGCCCAGGGTTGCCCTGGCAACTGTTGCTGGCCCCAAAGCGGAAGTGGGCGAGTCCTGACTCCCTTAAGCCCCCTGCCATGCCCAATGTTGCCCTGGCAACTGTTGCTGGCCCCCAAAGCGGAAGTGGGCGGGTCCTGGCGCCCTTAAGCCCCCTGCCATGCCCAGGGTTGCCCTGGCAACTGTTGCTGGCCCCCAAAGCGGAAGTGGGCGAGTCCTGACTCCCTTAAGCCCCCCTGCCATGCCCAATGTTGCCCTGGCAACTGTTGCTGGCCCCCAAAGCGGAAGTGGGCGGGTCCTGGCGCCCTTAAGCCCCCTGCCTTGCCCAGGGTTGCCCTGGCAACTGTTGCTGGCCCCCAAAGCGGAAGTGGGCGAGTCCTGACTCCCTTAAGCCCCCTGCCATGCCCAATGTTGCCCTGGCAACTGTTGCTGGCCCCCAAAGCGGAAGTGGGCGGGTCCAGGCCCCATTAAGCCCCCTGCCATGCACAGGTTTGCCCTGGCAACTGCTGCTGGCCCCAAAAGCGGAAGTGGGGCGGGTCCTGACTCCCTTAAGCCCCCTGCCATGCCCAGGGTTGCCCTGGCAACTGTTGCTGGCCCCCAAAGCGGAAGTGGGCGGGTCCTGGCGCCCTTAAGCCCCCTGCCATGCCCAATGATGCCCTGGCAACTGTTGCTGGCCCCCAAAGCGGAAGTGGGCGGGTCCAGGCCCCCTTAAGCCCCCTGCCATGCCCATGGTTGCCCTGGAAACTGTTGCTGGCCCCCAAAGCGGAAGTGGGTTGGTCCAGGTGCCCTTAAGCTCCCTGCCATGCCCAATGTTGCCCTGGCAACTGTTGCTGGTCCCCAAAGCGGAAGTGGGCGGGTCCTGACTCCCTTAAGCCCCCTGCCATGCCCAATGTTGCCCTGGCAACTGTTGCTGGCCCCCAAAGCGGAAGTGGGCGGGTTCTGGCGCCCTTAAACCCCCTGCCATGCCCAGGGTTGCCCTGGCAACTGTTGCTGGCCCCCAAAGCGGAAGTGGGCGGGTCCAGGCGCCCTTAAGCCCCCTGCCATGCCCAGGGTTGCCCTGGCAACTTTTGCTGGCCCCAAAGCGGAAGTGGGCGGGTCCAGGGCCCCTTAAGCCCCCTGCCATGCCCAGGGTTGCCCTGGCAACTGTTGCTGGCCCCCAAATCGGAAGTGGGCGGGTTCTGGCGCCCTTAAGCCCCCTGCCATGCCCAGGGTTGCCCTGGCAACTGTTGCTGGCACCCAAAGCGGAAGTGGGCGGGTCCAGGCCCCCTTAAGCCTCCTGCAATGCCCATGGTTGCCCTGGCAACTGTTGCTGGCCCCCAAAGCGGAAGTGGGCGGGTCCTGGCGCCCTTAAGCCCCCTGCCATGCCCAATGATGCCCTTGCAACTGTTGCTGGCCCCCAAAGCGGAAGTGGGCGGGTCCAGGCAACCTTAAGCCCCCTGCCATGCCCAGGGTTGCCCTGGCAACTGTTGCTGGCCCCAAAGCGGAAGTGGGCGGGTCCAGGGCCCCTTAAGCCCCCTGCCATGCCCAGGGTTGCCCTGGCAACTGTTGCTGGCCCCCAAAGCGGAAGTGGGCGGGTCCAGGACCCCTTAAGCCCCCTGCCATGCCTAGGGTTGCCCTGGCAACTGTTGCTGGCCCCCAAAGCGGAAGTGGGCGGGTCCAGGCCCCCTTAAGCCCCTGCCTTGCCCAGGGTTGCCCTGGCAACTGTTGCTGGTCCCCAAAGCGGAAGTGGGCGGGTCCTGGCGCCCTTAAGCACCCTGCCTTGCCCAGGGTTGCCCTGGCAACAGTTGCTGGCCCCCAAAGCTTAAGTGGGCGGGTCCTGACTCCCTTAAGCCCCCTGCCATGCCCAATGTTGCCCTGGCAACTGTTGCTGGCCCCCAAAGCGGAAGTGGGCGGGTCCTGGCGCCTTTAAGCCCCCTGCCATGCCCAGGGTAGCCCTGGCAACTGTTGCTGGCCCCCAAAGCGGAAGTGGGCGGGTCCAGGCGCCCTTAAGCCCCCTGCCATGCCCAGGGTAGCCCTGGCAACTGTTTCTGGCCCCCAAAGCGGAAGTGGGCGGGTCCTGGCGCCCTTAAGCCCCCTGCCATGCTCAGGGTTGCCCTGGCAACTGTTGCTGGCCCCCAAAGCGGAAGTGGGCGGGTCCAGGCGCCCTTAAGCCCCCTGCCATGCCCTGGGTTGCCCTGGCAACTGTTGCTGGCCCCCAAAGCGGAAGTGGGCGGGTCCAGGCCCCCTTAAGCCCCCTGCCATGCCCAGGGTTGCCCTGGCAACTGTTGCTGGCCCCCAAAGCGGAAGTGGGCGGGTCCAGGCCCCCTTAAGCCCCCTGCCTTGCCCAGGGTTGCCCTGGCAACTGTTGCTGGTCCCCAAAGCGGAAGTGGGCGGGTCCTGACTCCCTTAAGCCCCCTGCCATGCCCAGGGTTGCCCTGGCAACTGTTGCTGGCCCCCAAAGCGGAAGTGGGCGGGTCCAGGCCCCCTTAAGCCCCCTGCCTTGCCCAGGGTTGCCCTGGAAACTGTTGCTGGTCCCAAAGCGGAAGTGGGCGGGTCCTGACTCCCTTAAGCCCCCTGCCATGCCCAGGGTTGCCCTGGCAACTATTGCTGGCCCCCAAAGCGGAAGTGGGCGGGTCCTGGCGCCCTTAAGCCACCTGCCATGCCCAATGTTGCCCTGGCAACTGTTGCTGGCCCCCAAAGCGGAAGTGGGTGGGTCCTAGCCCCCTGCCATGCCCAGGTTTACCCTGGCAACTGTTGCTGGTCCCCAAAGCGGAAGTGGGCGGGTCCTGACTCCCTTAAGCCCCCTGCCATGCCCAGGGTTGCCCTGGCAACTGTTGCTGGCCCCAAAGCGGAAGTGGGTGGGTCCTGGCGCCCTTAAGCCCCCTGCAATGCCCATGGTTGCCCTGGCAACTGTTGCTGGCCCCCAAAGCGGAAGTGGGCGGGTCCTGGCGCCCTTAAGCCCCCTGCCATGCCCAATGATGCCCTGGCAACTGTTGCTGGCCCCCAAAGCGGAAGTGGGCGGGTCCAGGCAACCTTAAGCCCCCTGCCATGCCCATGGTTGCCCTGGCAACTGTTGCTGGCCCCCAAAGCGGAAGTGGGCGGGTCCAGGCACCCTTAAGCTCCCTGCCATGCCCAATGTTGCCCTGGCAACTGTTGCTGGTCCCCAAAGCAGAAGTGGGCGGGTCCTGACTCCCTTAAGCCCCCTGACTTGCCCAGGGTTGCCCTGGCAACTGTTGCTGGCCCCCAAAGCGGAAGTGGGCGGGTCCAGGCGCCCTTAAGCCCCCTGCCATGCCCAGGGTTGCCCTGGCAACTGTTGCTGGCCCCCAAAGCGGAAGTGGGCGGGTCCAGGCGCCCTTAAGCCCCCTGCCATGCCCAGGGTTGCCCTGGCAACTGTTGCTGGCCCCCAAAGCGGAAGTGGGCGGGTCCAGGCGCTCTTAAGCCCCCTGCCATGCCCAGGGTTGCCCTGGCAACTGTTGCTGGTCCCCAAAGCGGAAGTGGGCGGGTCCTGACTCCCTTAAGCCCCCTGCCATGCCCAGGGTTGCCCTGGCAACTATTGCTGGCCCCCAAAGCGGAAGTGGGCGGGTCCTGGCGCCCTTAAGCCACCTGCCATGCCCAATGTTGCCCTGGCAACTGTTGCTGGCCCCCAAAGCGGAAGTGGGTGTGTCCTAGCCCCCTGCCATGCCCAGGTTTACCCTGGCAACTGTTGCTGGCCCCAAAAGCGGAAGTGGGTGGGTCCAGGCGCCCTTAAGCCCCCTGCCATGCCCAGTGTTGCCCTGGCAACTGTTGCTGGCCCCCAAAGCGGAAGTGGGCGGGTCCAGGCGCCCTTAAGCCCCCTGCCATGCCCAGGGTTGCCCTGGCAACTGTTGCTGGCCCCCAAAGCGGAAGTGGGCGGGTCCAGGCCCCCTTAAGCCCCCTGCCATGCCCAGGGTTGCCCTGGCAACTGTTGCTGGCCCCCAAAGCGGAAGTGGGCGGGTCCTGGCCCCCTTAAGCCCCCTGACATGCCCAGGGTTGCCCTAGCAACTGTTGCTGGCCCCCAAAGCGGAAGTGGGCGGGTCCAGGCCCCCTTAAGCCCCCTGCCATGCCCAGGGTTGCCCTGGCAACTGTTGCTGGCCCCCAAAGCGGAAGTGGGCGGGTCCAGGGCCCCTTAAGCCCCCTGCCATGCCCAGGGTTGCCCTGGCAACTGTTGCTGGCCCCCAAAGCGGAAGTGGGCGGGTCCAGGACCCCTTAAGCCCCCTGCCATGCCTAGGGTTGCCCTGGCAACTGTTGCTGGCCCCCAAAGCGGAAGTGGGCGGGTCCAGGCCCCCTTAAGCCCCTGCCTTGCCCAGGGTTGCCCTGGCAACTGTTGCTGGTCCCCAAAGCGGAAGTGGGCGGGTCCTGGCGCCCTTAAGCACCCTGCCTTGCCCAGGGTTGCCCTGGCAACAGTTGCTGGCCCCCAAAGCTTAAGTGGGCGGGTCCTGACTCCCTTAAGCCCCCTGCCATGCCCAATGTTGCCCTGGCAACTGTTGCTGGCCCCCAAAGCGGAAGTGGGCGGGTCCTGGCGCCTTTAAGCCCCCTGCCATGCCCAGGGTAGCCCTGGCAACTGTTGCTGGCCCCCAAAGCGGAAGTGGGCGGGTCCAGGCGCCCTTAAGCCCCCTGCCATGCCCAGGGTAGCCCTGGCAACTGTTTCTGGCCCCCAAAGCGGAAGTGGGCGGGTCCTGGCGCCCTTAAGCCCCCTGCCATGCCCAGGGTTGCCCTGGCAACTGTTGCTGGCCCCCAAAGCGGAAGTGGGCGGGTCCAGGCGCCCTTAAGCCCCCTGCCATGCCCTGGGTTGCCCTGGCAACTGTTGCTGGCCCCCAAAGCGGAAGTGGGCGGGTCCAGGCCCCCTTAAGCCCCCTGCCATGCCCAGGGTTGCCCTGGCAACTGTTGCTGGCCCCCAAAGCGGAAGTGGGCGGGTCCAGGCCCCCTTAAGCCCCCTGCCTTGCCCAGGGTTGCCCTGGCAACTGTTGCTGGTCCCCAAAGCGGAAGTGGGCGGGTCCTGACTCCCTTAAGCCCCCTGCCATGCCCAGGGTTGCCCTGGCAACTGTTGCTGGCCCCCAAAGCGGAAGTGGGCGGGTCCAGGCCCCCTTAAGCCCCCTGCCTTGCCCAGGGTTGCCCTGGAAACTGTTGCTGGTCCCCAAAGCGGAAGTGGGCGGGTCCTGACTCCCTTAAGCCCCCTGCCATGCCCAGGGTTGCCCTGGCAACTATTGCTGGCCCCCAAAGCGGAAGTGGGCGGGTCCTGGCGCCCTTAAGCCACCTGCCATGCCCAATGTTGCCCTGGCAACTGTTGCTGGCCCCCAAAGCGGAAGTGGGTGGGTCCTAGCCCCCTGCCATGCCCAGGTTTACCCTGGCAACTGTTGCTGGCCCCCAAAGCGGAAGTGGGCGGGTCCAGGCCCCCTTAAGCTCCCTGCCATGCCCAATGTTGCCCTGGCAACTGTTGCTGGTCCCCAAAGCGGAAGTGGGCGGGTCCAGGCCCCTTTAAGCCTCCTGCCATGCCCATGGTTGCCCTGGCAACTGTTGCTGGCCCCCAAAGCGGAAGTGGGCGGGTCCTGGCGCCCTTAAGCCCCCTGCCATGCCCAATGATGCCCTGGCAACTGTTGCTGGCCCCCAAAGCGGAAGTGGGCGGTTCCAGGCCCCCTTAAGCCCCCTGCCATGCCCATGGTTGCCCTGGAAACTGTTGCTGGCCCCCAAAGCGGAAGTGGGTTGGTCCAGGCGCCCTTAAGCTCCCTGCCATGCCCAATGTTGCCCTGGCAACTGTTGCTGGTCCCCAAAGCGGAAGTGGGCGGGTCCTGACTCCCTTAAGCCCCCTGCCATGCCCAGGGTTGCCCTGGCAACTGTTGCTGGCCCCAAAGCGGAAGTGGGTGGGTCCTGGCGCCCTTAAGCCCCCTGCAATGCCCATGGTTGCCCTGGCAACTGTTGCTGGCCCCCAAAGCGGAAGTGGGCGGGTCCTGGCGCCCTTAAGCCCCCTGCCATGCCCAATGATGCCCTGGCAACTGTTGCTGGCCCCCAAAGCGGAAGTGGGCGGGTCCAGGCAACCTTAAGCCCCCTGCCATGCCCATGGTTGCCCTGGCAACTGTTGCTGGCCCCCAAAGCGGAAGTGGGCGGGTCCAGGCACCCTTAAGCTCCCTGCCATGCCCAATGTTGCCCTGGCAACTGTTGCTGGTCCCCAAAGCAGAAGTGGGCGGGTCCTGACTCCCTTAAGCCCCCTGACTTGCCCAGGGTTGCCCTGGCAACTGTTGCTGGCCCCCAAAGCGGAAGTGGGCGGGTCCAGGCGCCCTTAAGCCCCCTGCCATGCCCAGGGTTGCCCTGGCAACTGTTGCTGGCCCCCAAAGCGGAAGTGGGCGGGTCCAGGCGCTCTTAAGCCCCCTGCCATGCCCAGGGTTGCCCTGGCAACTGTTGCTGGTCCCCAAAGCGGAAGTGGGCGGGTCCTGACTCCCTTAAGCCCCCTGCCATGCCCAGGGTTGCCCTGGCAACTATTGCTGGCCCCCAAAGCGGAAGTGGGCGGGTCCTGGCGCCCTTAAGCCACCTGCCATGCCCAATGTTGCCCTGGCAACTGTTGCTGGCCCCCAAAGCGGAAGTGGGTGTGTCCTAGCCCCCTGCCATGCCCAGGTTTACCCTGGCAACTGTTGCTGGCCCCCAAAGCGGAAGTGGGTGGGTCCAGGCGCCCTTAAGCCCCCTGCCATGCCCAGTGTTGCCCTGGCAACTGTTGCTGGCCCCCAAAGCGGAAGTGGGCGGGTCCAGGCGCCCTTAAGCCCCCTGCCATGCCCAGGGTTGCCCTGGCAACTGTTGCTGGCCCCCAAAGCGGAAGTGGGCGGGTCCAGGCCCCCTTAAGCCCCCTGCCATGCCCAGGGTTGCCCTGGCAACTGTTGCTGGCCCCCAAAGCGGAAGTGGGCGGGTCCTGGCCCCCTTAAGCCCCCTGACATGCCCAGGGTTGCCCTAGCAACTGTTGCTGGCCCCCAAAGCGGAAGTGGGCGGGTCCAGGCCCCCTTAAGCCCCCTGCCATGCCCAGGGTTGCCCTGGCAACTGTTGCTGGCCCCCAAAGCGGAAGTGGGCGGTCCAGGCCCCCTTAAGCCCCCTGCCTTGCCCAGGGTTGCCCTGGCAACTGTTGCTGGTCCCCAAAGCGGAAGTGGGCGGGTCCTGACTCCCTTAAGCCCCCTGCCATGCCCAGGGTTGCCCTGGCAACTGTTGCTGGCCCCCAAAGCGGAAGTGGGCGGGTCCAGGCCCCCTTAAGCCCCCTGCCTTGCCCAGGGTTGCCCTGGAAACTGTTGCTGGTCCCCAAAGCGGAAGTGGGCGGGTCCTGACTCCCTTAAGCCCCCTGCCATGCCCAGGGTTGCCCTGGCAACTATTGCTGGCCCCCAAAGCGGAAGTGGGCGGGTCCTGGCGCCCTTAAGCCACCTGCCATGCCCAATGTTGCCCTGGCAACTGTTGCTGGCCCCCAAAGCGGAAGTGGGTGGGTCCTAGCCCCCTGCCATGCCCAGGGTTTACCCTGGCAACTGTTGCTGGCCCCCAAAGCGGAAGTGGGCGGGTCCAGGCCCCCTTAAGCTCCCTGCAATGCCCAATGTTGCCCTGGCAACTGTTGCTGGTCCCAAAGCGGAAGTGGGCGGGTCCAGGCCCCTTTAAGCCTCCTGCCATGCCCATGGTTGCCCTGGCAACTGTTGCTGGCCCCCAAAGCGGAAGTGGGCGGGTCCTGGCGCCCTTAAGCCCCCTGCCATGCCCAATGATGCCCTAGCAACTGTTGCTGGCCCCCAAAGCGGAAGTGGGCGGTTCCAGGCCCCCTTAAGCCCCCTGCCATGCCCATGGTTGCCCTGGAAACTGTTGCTGGCCCCCAAAGCGGAAGTGGGTTGGTCCAGGCGCCCTTAAGCTCCCTGCCATGCCCAATGTTGCCCTGGCAACTGTTGCTGGTCCCCAAAGCGGAAGTGGGCGGGTCCTGACTCCCTTAAGCCCCCTGCCATGCCCAGGGTTGCCCTGGCAACTGTTGCTGGCCCCAAAGCGGAAGTGGGTGGGTCCTGGCGCCCTTAAGCCCCCTGCAATGCCCATGGTTGCCCTGGCAACTGTTGCTGGCCCCCAAAGCGGAAGTGGGCGGGTCCAGGCAACCTAAGCCCCCTGCCATGCCCATGGTTGCCCTGGCAACTGTTGCTGGCCCCCAAAGCGGAAGTGGGCGGGTCCCAAGCACCCTTAAGCTCCCTGCCATGCCCAATGTTGCCCTGGCAACTGTTGCTGGTCCCCAAAGCAGAAGTGGGCGGGTCCTGACTCCCTTAAGCCCCCTGACTTGCCCAGGGTTGCCCTGGCAACTGTTGCTGGCCCCAAAGCGGAAGTGGGCGGGTCCAGGCGCCCTTAAGCCCCCTGCCATGCCCAGGGTTGCCCTGGCAACTGTTGCTGGCCCCCAAAGCGGAAGTGGGCGGGTCCAGGCGCTCTTAAGCCCCCTGCCATGCCCAGGGTTGCCCTGGCAACTGTTGCTGGTCCCCAAAGCGGAAGTGGGCGGGTCCTGACTCCCTTAAGCCCCCTGCCATGCCCAGGGTTGCCCTGGCAACTATTGCTGGCCCCCAAAGCGGAAGTGGGCGGGTCCTGGCGCCCTTAAGCCACCTGCCATGCCCAATGTTGCCCTGGCAACTGTTGCTGGCCCCCAAAGCGGAAGTGGGTGTGTCCTAGCCCCCTGCCATGCCCAGGTTTACCCTGGCAACTGTTGCTGGCCCCCAAAGCGGAAGTGGGTGGGTCCAGGCGCCCTTAAGCCCCCTGCCATGCCCAGTGTTGCCCTGGCAACTGTTGCTGGCCCCCAAAGCGGAAGTGGGCGGGTCCAGGCGCCCTTAAGCCCCCTGCCATGCCCAGGGTTGCCCTGGCAACTGTTGCTGGCCCCCAAAGCGGAAGTGGGCGGGTCCAGGCCCCCTTAAGCCCCCTGCCATGCCCAGGGTTGCCCTGGCAACTGTTGCTGGCCCCCAAAGCGGAAGTGGGCGGGTCCTGGCCCCCTTAAGCCCCCTGACATGCCCAGGGTTGCCCTAGCAACTGTTGCTGGCCCCCAAAGCGGAAGTGGGCGGGTCCAGGCCCCCTTAAGCCTCCTGCCATGCCCATGGTTGCCCTGGCAACTGTTGCTGGCCCCCAAAGCGGAAGTGGGCAGGTCCTGGCGCCCTTAAGCCCCCTGCCATGCCCAGGCTTGCCCTGGCAACTGTTGCTCGCCCCCAGAGCGGAAGTGGGCGGGCTCAGGCGCCCTCTAGCCTCCTGCCATGCCCAGGCTTGCCCTGGCAACTGTTGCTGGGCCCCAAATGGAAGTGGGCGGGGCCTGGCACCCTCCAGCCCCCTGCCATGCCCAGCCATGCCCAGGCTTGCCTGGCAACTGTTGCTGTTCCCAAAAGCGGAAGTGGGCGGGGTCTGGCCCCCTCCAGTCCCCTGCCATGCCCAGGCTTGCCCTGGCAACTGTTGCTGGGCCCCAAAGTGGAAGTGGGCGGGGCCTGGCGCCCTCCAGCCCCCTGCCATGCCCAGGGTTGCCCTGGCAACTGTTGCTGGGCCCAATAGCGGAAGTGTGCGGAGTCTGGCGCCCTCCAGCCCCCTGCCATGCCCTGGCTTGCCCTGGCAACTGTTGCTGGGCCCCAAAGCGGAAGTGGGCGGGGCCTGGCGCCCTCCAGCCCCCTGCCATGCTCAGGCTTGCCCTGGCAACTGTTGCTGGGCCCAAAAGCGTAAGTGGGCGAGGCCAGGCGCCCTCCAGCCTCCTGCCATGCCCAGGCTTGAACTGGGAACTGTTGCTGGGCCCCAAAGCGGAAGTGGGTGGGGCCTGGCGCCCTCCAGCCCCCTGTCATGCCCAGGCTTGCCCTGGCAACTGTTGCTGGCCTCCAAAGCGGATGTGGGCGGGGCCCGGCGCCCTCAAGCCCCCTACCATGCCCAGGGTTGCCCTGGCAACTGTTGCTGGGCCCCAAAGCGGAAGTGGGCGGGGCCTGGAGCCTCCAGCCCCCTGCCATGCTTAGGCTTGCCCTGGCAACTCTTGCTGGCCCCCAAAGCGGAAGTGGGCGGGGACAGGCGCCCTCAAGCCCCCTAATATGCCCCGGGTTGCCCTGTCAACTGTTGCTGGGCCCCAAAGTGGAAGTGGGCGGGGCCTGGCGCCCTCCAGTCCCCTGCCATGGCCAGGCTTGCCCTGGCAACTGTTGCTCGGCCCCAAAGCGGAAGTGGGTGGGGCCTGGCGCCCTCAAGCCCCCTGCCATGCCCAGCCATGCCCAGGCTTGCCCTGGCAACTGTTGCTGGGCCCCAAAGCGGAAGTGGGCGGGGCCTGGCGCCCTCCAGCCCCCTGCCATGCCCAGGGTTGCCCTGGCAACTGTTGCTGGATGTCAAAGCGGATGTGGGTGGGGCCTGGTGCCCTCCAGCCCCCTGCCATGCCCTGCCACGCCTAGGCTTGCCCTGGCAACTGTTTCTGGGCCCCAATGCGGAAGTGGGCGGGGCCTGGCTCCCTCCAGCCCCCTGCCATGCCCAGCCATGCCCACGCTTTCCCTGGCAACTGTTGCTTGGCCCCAAAGCGGAAGTGGGTGGGGTCTGGAGCCCTTCAGCCCCCTGCCATGCCCAGGCTTGAACTGGCAACTGTTGCTGGGACCCAAATCAGAAGTGGGCGGGGCCTGGCGCCCTCCAGCCCCCTGTCATGCCCAGGCTTGCCCTGGCAACTGTTGCTGGCCTCCAAAGTAGATGTGGGCGGGGCCTGGCGCCCTCCAGCCCCCTGCCATGCCCAGGGTTGCCCTGGCAACTGTTGCTGGATGTCAAAGCGGATGTGGGTGGGGCCTGGTGCCCTCCAGCCCCCTGCCATGCCCTGCCACGCCCAGGCTTGCCCTGGCAACTGTTTCTGGGCCCCAATGCGGAAGTGGGCGGGGCCTGGCTCCCTCCACTCCCCTGCCATGCCCAGCCATGCCCACGCTTTCCCTGGCAACTGTTGCTTGGCCCCAAAGCGGAAGTGGGTGGGGTCTGGAGCCCTTCAGCCCCCTGCCATGCCCAGGCTTGCCCTGGCAACTGTTGCTGGGCCAATAGCGGAAGTGGGCGGGGTCTGGCGCCCTCCAGTCCCCTGCCATGCCCAGGCTTGCCCTGGCAACTGTTGCTGGCCCCAAAGCGGAAGTGGGTGGGGCCTGGCGCCCTCCAGCCCCCTGCTATGCCTAGGCTTGCCCTGGCAACTGTTGCTGGGCCCCAAAGCAGAAGTGGGTGGGGCCTGGCGCCCTCAAGCCCCCTGTCATGCCCAGGCTTGCTCTTGCAACTGTGACTGGCCTCCAAAGCGGATGTGGGCGGGGCATGGCGCCCTCCAGCATCCTGCCATGCCTGGCTTGCCCTGGCAACTGTTGCTGGGCCCCAAAGCGGAAGTGGGCGGGGTCTGGCGCCCTCCAGACCCCTGCCATGCTCAGGCTTGCCCTGGCAACTGTTGCTGGCCTCCAAAGCGGATGTGGGCGGGTCCAGGCGCCCTCAAGCCCCCTACCATGCCCAGGGTTGCCCTGTCAACTGTTGCTGACCCCCAAAGCGGAAGTGGGCGGGGACTGGCGCCCTCCAGCCCCCTGCCATGCCCAGCCATGCCCAGGCTTGCCCTGGCAACTGTTGCTGTTCCCAAAAGCGGAAGTGGGCGGGGTCTGGCGCCCTCCAGTCCCCTGCCATGCCCAGGCTTGCCCTGGCAACTGTTGCTGGGCCCCAAAGTGGAAGTGGGCGGGGCCTGGCGCCCTCCAGCCCCCTGCCATGCCCAGGTTGCCCTGGCAACTGTTGCTGGGCCCAATAGCGGAAGTGTGCGGAGTCTGGCGCCCTCCAGCCCCCTGCCATGCCCTGGCTTGCCCTGGCAACTGTTGCTGGGCCCCAAGCGGAAGTGGGCGGGGCCTGGCGCCCTCCAGCCCCCTGCCATGCTCAGGCTTGCCCTGGCAACTGTTGCTGGGCCCAAAAGCGTAAGTGGGCGAGGCCAGGCGCCCTCCAGCCTCCTGCCATGCCCAGGCGTTCCCTGGCAACTGTTACTGGGCCCCAAAGCGAAAAGTGGGTGGGGCATGGCGCCCTCCAGCCCCCTGCCATGCCCAGGCTTGCCCAGGCTTTCCCTGGCAACTGTTGCTGGCCCCTTAGCAGAAGTGGGTGGGGCCTGGCGCCCTCAAGCCCCCTGCCATGCCCAGGGTTGCCCTGGCAACTGTTGCTGGCCTCCAAAACGGATTGTGGGCGGGGCCTGGCGCCATCCAGCATCCTGCCATGCCCTGGATTGCCCTTGCAACTGTTGCTGGGCCCCAAAGCGGAAGTGGGCGGGGCCTGTCGCCCTCCAGCCCCCTGCCATGCCCAGGCTGCCCTGGCAAATGTTGCTGGGCCCCAAAGCGGAAGTGGGCGGGGCCTGGCGCCCTCCAGCCCCCTGCCATGCCCAGGGTTGCCCTGGCAACTGTTGCTGGGCCCAATAGCGGAAGTGTGCGGAGTCTGGCGCCCTCCAGCCCCCTGCCATGCCCTGGCTTGCCCTGGCAACTGTTGCTGGGCCCCAAAGCGGAAGTGGTCGGGGCCTGGCGCCCTCCAGCCCCCTGCCATGCTCAGGCTTGCCCTGGCAACTGTTGCTGGGCCCAAAAGCGTAAGTGGGCGAGGCCAGGCGCCCTCCAGCCTCCTGCCATGCCCAGGCTTTCCCTGGCAACTGTTACTGGGCCCCAAAGCGGAAGTGGGCGGGGCCTGGCGCCCTCCAGCCCCCTGCCATGCCCAGGCTTGCCCAGGCTTTCCCTGGCAACTGTTGCTGGCCCCTTAGCGGAAGTGGGTGGGGCCTGGCGCCCTCAAGCCCCCTGCCATGCCCAGGGTTGCCCTGGCAACTGTTGCTGGCCTCCAAAACGGATGTGGGCGGGGCCTGGCGCCATCCAGCATCCTGCCATGCCCTGGATTGCCCTTGCAACTGTTGCTGGGCCCCAAAGCGGAAGTGGGCGGGGCCTGTCGCCCTCCAGCCCCCTGCCATGCCCAGGCTTGCCCTGGCAAATGTTGCTGGGTCCCAAAGCGGAAGTGGCGGGGCAAGGCGCCCTCAAGCCCCCTGCCATGCCCTGGATTGCCCTTGCAACTGTTGCTGGGCCCAAAGCGGAAGTGGGCGGGGCTTGGCGCCCTCCAGCCCCTGCCAGGCCCAGCCATGCCCAGGCTTGCCCTGGCAACTGTTGCTGGGCCCCAAAGCGGAAGTGGGCGGGGCCTGGCGCCCTCCAGCCCCCTGCCATGCCCTGGATTGCCCTTGCAACTGTTGCTGGGCCCCAAAGCGGAAGTGGGCGGGGCTTGGCGCCCTCCAGCCCCTGCCAGGCCCAGCCATGCCCAGGCTTGCCCTGGCAACTGTTGCTGGGCCCCAAATCGGAAGTGGGAGGGGCCTGGCGCCCTCCAGCCCCCTGCCATGCCCAGGGTTGCCCTGGCAACTGTTGCTGGGCCCAATAGTGGAAGTGTGCGGAGTCTGGCGCCCTCCAGCCCCCTGCCATGCCCTGGCTTGCCCTGGCAACTGTTGCTGGGCCCAAAGCGGAAGTGGGCGGGGCCTGGCGCCCTCCAGCCCCCTGCCATGCTCAGGCTTGCCCTGGCAACTGTTGCTGGGCCCAAAAGCGTAAGTGGGCGAGGCCAGGCGCCCTCCAGCCTCCTGCCATGCCCAGGCTTTCCCTGGCAACTGTTACTGGGCCCCAAAGCGGAAGTGGGCGGGGCCTGGCGCCCTCCAGCCCCCTGCCATGCCCAGGCTTGCCCAGGCTTTCCCTGGCAACTGTTGCTGGCCCCTTAGCGGAAGTGGGTGGGGCCTGGCGCCCTCAAGCCCCCTGCCATGCCCAGGGTTGCCCTGGCAACTGTTGCTGGCCTCCAAAGCGGGATGTGGGCGGGGCCTGGCGCCCTCCAGCCTCCTGCCATGCCCAGGCTTTCCCTGGCAACTGTTACTGGGCCCCAAAGCGGAAGTGGGCGGGGCCTGGCGCCCTCCAGCCCCCTGCCATGCCCAGGCTTGCCCAGGCTTTCCTGGCAACTGTTGCTGGCCCCTTAGCGGAAGTGGGTGGGGCCTGGCGCCCTCAAGCCCCCTGCCATGCCCAGGGTTGCCCTGGCAACTGTGCTGGCCTCCAAAGCGGATGTGGGCGGGGCCTGGCGCCCTCCAGCCCCCTGCCATGCCCAGCCATGCCCAGGCTTGCCCTGGCAACTGTTGCTGGGCCCAATAGCGGAAGTGTGCGGAGTCTGGCGCCCTCCAGCCCCCTGCCATGCCCTGGCTTGCCCTGGCAACTGTTGCTGGCCTCCAAAACGGATGTGGGCGGGGCCTGGCGCCATCCAGCATCCTGCCATGCCCTGGATTGCCCTTGCAACTGTTGCTGGGCCCCAAAGCGTTAGTGGGCGGGTCCAGGCCCCTTTAAGCCTCCTGCCATGCCCATGGTTGCCCTGGCAACTGTTGCTGGCCCCCAAAGCGGAAGTGGGCGGGTCCTGGCGCCCTTAAGCCCCCTGCCATGCCCAATGATGCCCTGGCAACTGTTGCTGGCCCCAAAGCGGAAGTGGGCGGGTCCAGGCCCCCTTAAGCCCCCTGCCATGCCCATGGTTGCCCTGGAAACTTTGCTGGCCCCCAAAGCGGAAGTGGGTTGGTCCAGGCGCCCTTAAGCTCCCTGCCATGCCCAATGTTGCCCTGGCAACTGTTGCTGGTCCCCAAAGCGGAAGTGGGCGGGTTCTGGCGCCCTTAAGCCCCCTGCCATGCCCAGGGTTGCCCTGGCAACTGTTGCTGGCCCCCAAAGCGGAAGTGGGCGGGTCTAGGCGCCCTTAAGCCCCCTGCCATGCCCAGGGTTGCCCTGGCAACTGTTGCTGGCCCCCAAAGCGGAAGTGGGCGGGTCCTGGCGCCCTTAAGCCCCCTGCAATGCCCATGGTTGCCCTGGCAACTGTTGCTGGCCCCCAAAGCAGAAGTGGGCGGGTCCTGGCGCCCTTAAGCCCCCTGCCATGCCCAATGATGCCCTGGCAACTGTTGCTGGCCCCCAAAGCGGAAGTGGGCGGGTCCAGGCAACCTTAAGCCCCCTGCCATGCCCATGGTTGCCCTGGCAACTGTTGCTGGCCCCCAAAGCGGAAGTGGGCGGGTCCAGGCACCCTTAAGCTCCCTGCCATGCCCAATGTTGCCCTGGCAACTGTTGCTGGTCCCCAAAGCAGAAGTGGGCGGGTCCTGACTCCTTAAGCCCCCTGACTTGCCCAGGGTTGCTGGCCCCCAAAGCGGAAGTGGGCGGGTCCAGGCGCCCTTAAGCCCCCTGCCATGCCCAATGTTGCCCTGGCAACTGTTGCTGGCCCCCAAAGCGGAAGTGGCGGGTCCAGGCGCCCTTAAGCCCCCTGCCATGCCCAGGGTTGCCCTGGCAACTGTTGCTGGCCCCAAAGCGGAAGTGGGTGGGTCCTGGCGCCCTTAAGCCCCCTGCCATGCCCAGGGTTGCCCTGGCAACTTTTGCTGGCCCCAAAGCGGAAGTGGGCGGGTCCTGGGCCCCTTAAGCCCCCTGCCATGCCCAGGGTTGCCCTGGCAACTGTTGCTGGCCCCCAAATCGGAAGTGGGCGGGTTCTGGCGCCCTTAAGCCCCCTGCCATGCCCAGGGTTGCCCTGGCAACTGTTGCTGGCCCCCAAAGCGAAAGTGGGCGGGTCCAGGCCCCCTTAAGCCTCCTGCAATGCCCATGGTTGCCCTGGCAACTGTTGCTGGCCCCCAAAGCGGAAGTGGGCGGGTCCTGGCACCCTTAAGCCCCCTGCCATGCCCAATGATGCCCTGGCAACTGTTGCTGGCCCCCAAAGCGGAAGTGGGCGGGTCCAGGCAACCTTAAGCCCCCTGCCATGCCCATGGTTGCCCTGGCAACTGTTGCTGGCCCCCAAAGCGGAAGTGGGCGGGTCCAGGCACCCTTAAGCTCCCTGCCATGCCCAATGTTGCCCTGGCAACTGTTGCTGGCCCCCAAAGCGGAGTGGGCGGGTCCTGGCGCCCTTAAGCCACCTGCCATGCCCAATGTTGCCCTGGCAACTGTTGCTGGCCCCCAAAGCGGAAGTGGGTGTGTCCTAGCCCCCTGCCATGCCCAGGTTTACCCTGGCAACTGTTGCTGGCCCCCAAAGCGGAAGTGGGTGGGTCCAGGCGCCCTTAAGCCCCCTGCCATGCCCAGTGTTGCCCTGGCAACTGTTGCTGGCCCCCAAAGCGGAAGTGGGCGGGTCCTGGCGCCCTTAAGCCCCCTGCCATGCCCAGGTTTGCCCTGGCAACTGTTGCTGGCCCCCAAAGCGGAAGTGGGCGGGTCCAGGCGCCCTTAAGCCCCCTGCCATGCCCAGGGTTGCCCTGGCAACTGTTGCTGGCCCCCAAAGCGGAAGTGGGCGGGTCCAGGCCCCCTTAAGCCCCCTGCCATGCCCAGGGTTGCCCTGGCAACTGTTGCTGGCCCCCAAAGCGGAAGTGGGCGGGTCCAGGCCCCCTTAAGCCCCCTGCCTTGCCCAGGGTTGCCCTGGCAACTGTTGCTGGTCCCCAAAGCGGAAGTGGGCGGGTCCTGACTCCCTTAAGCCCCCTGCCATGCCCAGGGTTGCCCTGGCAACTGTTGCTGGCCCCCAAAGCGGAAGTGGGCGGGTCCAGGCCCCCTTAAGCCCCTGCCTTGCCCAGGTTGCCTTGGAAACTGTTGCTGGTCCCCAAAGCGGAAGTGGGTGGGTCCTGACTCCCTTAAGCCCCCTGCCATGCCCAGGGTTGCCCTGGCAACTATTGCTGGCCCCCAAAGCGGAAGTGGGCGGGTCCTGGCGCCCTTAAGCCACCTGCCATGCCCAATGTTGCCCTGGCAACTGTTGCTGGCCCCCAAAGCGGAAGTGGGTGGGTCCTAGCCCCCTGCCATGCCCAGGTTTACCCTGGCAACTGTTGCTGGCCCCCAAAGCGGAAGTGGGCGGGTCCAGGCCCCCTTAAGCTCCCTGCCATGCCCAATGTTGCCCTGGCAACTGTTGCTGGTCCCCAAAGCGGAAGTGGGCGGGTCCAGGCCCCTTTAAGCCTCCTGCCATGCCCATGGTTGCCCTGGCAACTGTTGCTGGCCCCCAAAGCGGAAGTGGGCGGGTCCTGGCGCCCTTAAGCCCCCTGCCATGCCCAATGATGCCCTGGCAACTGTTGCTGGCCCCCAAAGCGGAAGTGGGCGGGTCCAGGCCCCCTTAAGCCCCCTGCCATGCCCATGGTTGCCCTGGAAACTTTTGCTGGCCCCCAAAGCGGAAGTGGGTTGGTCCAGGCGCCCTTAAGCTCCCTGCCATGCCCAATGTTGCCCTGGCAACTGTTGCTGGTCCCCAAAGCGGAAGTGGGCGGGTTCTGGCGCCCTTAAGCCCCCTGCCATGCCCAGGGTTGCCCTGGCAACTGTTGCTGGCCCCCAAAGCGGAAGTGGGCGGGTCTAGGCGCCCTTAAGCCCCCTGCCATGCCCAGGGTTGCCCTGGCAACTGTTGCTGGCCCCCAAAGCGGAAGTGGGCGGGTTCCTGGCGCCCTTAAGCCCCCTGCAATGCCCATGGTTGCCCTGGCAACTGTTGCTGGCCCCCAAAGCGGAAGTGGGCGGGTCCTGGCGCCCTTAAGCCCCTGCCATGCCCAATGATGCCCTGGCAACTGTTGCTGGCCCCCAAAGCGGAAGTGGGCGGGTCCAGGCAACCTTAAGCCCCCTGCCATGCCCATGGTTGCCCTGGCAACTGTTGCTGGCCCCCAAAGCGGAAGTGGGCGGGTCAGGCACCCTTAAGCTCCCTGCCATGCCCAATGTTGCCCTGGCAACTGTTGCTGGTCCCCAAAGCAGAAGTGGGCGGGTCCTGACTCCCTTAAGCCCCCTGACTTGCCCAGGGTTGCTGGCCCCCAAAGCGGAAGTGGGCGGGTCCAGGCGCCCTTAAGCCCCCTGCCATGCCCAGGGTTGCCCTGGCAACTGTTGCTGGCCCCCAAAGCGGAAGTGGGCGGGTCCAGGCGCTCTTAAGCCCCCTGCCATGCCCAGGGTTGCCCTGGCAACTGTTGCTGGTCCCCAAAGCGGAAGTGGGCGGGTCCTGACTCCCTTAAGCCCCCTACCATGCCCAATGTTGCCCTGGCAACTGTTGCTGGCCCCCAAAGCGGAAGTGGGTGTGTCCTAGCCCCCTGCCATGCCCAGGTTTACCCTGGCAACTGTTGCTGGCCCCCAAAGCGGAAGTGGGTGGGTCCAGGCGCCCCTTAAGCCCCCTGCCATGCCCAGTGTTGCCCTGGCAACTGTTGCTGGCCCCCAAAGCGGAAGTGGGCGGGTCCTGGCGCCCTTAAGCCCCCTGCCATGCCCAGGGTTGCCCTGGCAACTGTTGCTGGCCCCCAAAGCGGAAGTGGGCGGGTCCAGGCGCCCTTAAGCCCCCTGCCATGCCCAGGGTTGCCCTGGCAACTGTTGCTGGCCCCCAAAGCGGAAGTGGGCGGGTCCAGGCGCTCTTAAGCCCCTGCCATGCCCAGGGTTGCCCTGGCAACTATTGCTGGCCCCCAAAGCGGAAGTGGGCGGGTCCTGGCGCCCTTAAGCCACCTGCCATGCCCAATGTTGCCCTGGCAACTGTTGCTGGCCCCCAAAGCGGAAGTGGGTGTGTCCTAGCCCCCTGCCATGCCCAGGTTTACCCTGGCAACTGTTGCTGGCCCCCAAAGCGGAAGTGGGTGGGTCCAGGCGCCCTTAAGCCCCCTGCCATGCCCAGTGTTGCCCTGGCAACTGTTGCTGGCCCCCAAAGCGGAAGTGGGCGGGTCCAGGCGCCCTTAAGCCCCCTGCCATGCCCAGGGTTGCCCTGGCAACTGTTGCTGGCCCCCAAAGCGGAAGTGGGCGGGTCCAGGCCCCCTTAAGCCCCCTGCCATGCCCAGGGTTGCCCTGGCAAACTGTTGCTGGCCCCCAAAGCGGAAGTGGGCGGGTCCTGGCCCCCTTAAGCCCCCTGACATGCCCAGGGTTGCCCTAGCAACTGTTGCTGGCCCCCAAAGCGGGAAGTGGGCGGGTCCAGGCCCCCTTAAGCCTCCTGCCATGCCCATGGTTGCCCTGGCAACTGTTGCTGGCCCCCAAAGCGGAAGTGGGCGGGTCCTGGCGCCCTTAAGCCCCCTGCCATGCCCAATGATGCCCTGGCAACTGTTGCTGGCCCCTAAAGCGGAAGTGGGTGGGTCCAGGCCCCCCTTAAGCCCCGGCCATGCCCATGGTTGCCCTGGAAACTGTTGCTGGCCCCCAAAGTTGAAGTGGGCGGGTCCAGGCGCCCTTAAGCTTCCTGCCATGCCCAATGTTGCCCTGGCAACTGTTGCTGGCCCCCAAAGCGGAAGTGGGCGGGTTCTGGCGCCCTTAAGCCCCCTGCCATGCCCAGGGTTGCCCTGGCAACTGTTGCTGGCCCCCAAAGCGGAAGTGGGCGGGTCCAGGCGCCCTTAAGCCCCTGCCATGCCCAGGGTTGCCCTGGCAACTGTTGCTGGCCCCAAAGCGGAAGTGGGTGGGTCCTGGCGCCCTTAAGCCCCCTGCCATGCCCAGGGTTGCCCTGGCAACTTTTGGCTGGCCCCAAAGCGGAAGTGGGCGGGTCCAGGGCCCCTTAAGCCCCCTGCCATGCCCAGGGTTGCCCTGGCAACTGTTGCTGGCCCCCAAATCGGAAGTGGGCGGGTTCTGGCGCCCTTAAGCCCCCTGCCATGCCCAGGGTTGCCCTGGCAACTGTTGCTGGCCCCCAAAGCGGAAGTGGGCGGGTCCAGGCCCCCTTAAGCCTCCTGCAATGCCCATGGTTGCCCTGGCAACTGTTGCTGGCCCCCAAAGCGGAAGTGGGCGGGTCCTGGCGCCCTTAAGCCCCCATTAAGCCCCCTGCCATGCCCAATGATGCCCTGGCAACTGTTGCTGGCCCCCAAAGCGGAAGTGGGCGGGTCCAGGCAACCTTAAGCCCCCTGCCATGCCCATGGTTGCCCTGGCAACTGTTGCTGGCCCCCAAAGCGGAAGTGGGCGGGTCCAGGCACCCTTAAGCTCCCTGCCATGCCCAATGTTGCCCTGGCAACTGTTGCTGGCCCCCAAAGCGGAAGTGGGCGGGTCCAGGCACCCTTAAGCCACCTGCCATGCCCAATGTTGCCCTGGCAACTGTTGCTGGCCCCCAAAGCGGAAGTGGGTGTGTCCTAGCCCCCTGCCATGCCCAGGTTTACCCTGGCAACTGTTGCTGGCCCCCAAAGCGGAAGTGGGTGGGTCCAGGCGCCCTTAAGCCCCCTGCCATGCCCAGTGTTGCCCTGGCAACTGTTGCTGGCCCCCAAAGCGGAAGTGGGCGGGTCCTGGCGCCCTTAAGCCCCCTGCCATGCCCAGGGTTGCCCTGGCAACTGTTGCTGGCCCCCAAAGCGGAAGTGGGCGGGTCCAGGCCCCCTTAAGCCCCCTGCCATGCCCAGGGTTGCCCTGGCAACTGTTGCTGGCCCCCAAAGCGGAAGTGGGCGGGTCCAGGCCCCCTTAAGCCCCCTGCCTTGCCCAGGGTTGCCCTGGCAACTGTTGCTGGTCCCCAAAGCGGAAGTGGGCGGGTCCTGACTCCCTTAAGCCCCCTGCCATGCCCAGGGTTGCCCTGGCAACTGTTGCTGGCCCCCAAAGCGGAAGTGGGCGGGTCCAGGCCCCCTTAAGCCCCCTGCCTTGCCCAGGGTTGCCTTGGAAACTGTTGCTGGTCCCCAAAGCGGAAGTGGGCGGGTCCTGACTCCCTTAAGCCCCCTGCCATGCCCAGGGTTGCCCTGGCAACTATTGCTGGCCCCCAAAGCGGAAGTGGGCGGGTCCTGGCGCCCTTAAGCCACCTGCCATGCCCAATGTTGCCCTGGCAACTGTTGCTGGCCCCCAAAGCGGAAGTGGGTGGGTCCTAGCCCCCTGCCATGCCCAGGTTTACCCTGGCAACTGTTGCTGGCCCCCAAAGCGGAAGTGGGCGGGTCCAGGCCCCCTTAAGCTCCCTGCCATGCCCAATGTTGCCCTGGCAACTGTTGCTGGTCCCCAAAGCGGAAGTGGGCGGGTCCAGGCCCCTTTAAGCCTCCTGCCATGCCCATGGTTGCCCTGGCAACTGTTGCTGGCCCCCAAAGCGGAAGTGGGCGGGTCCTGGCGCCCTTAAGCCCCCTGCCATGCCCAATGATGCCCTGGCAACTGTTGCTGGCCCCCAAAGCGGAAGTGGGCGGGTCAAGGCCCCCTTAAGCCCCCTGCCATGCCCATGGTTGCCCTGGAAACTTTTGCTGGCCCCCAAAGCGGAAGTGGGTTGGTCCAGGCGCCCTTAAGCTCCCTGCCATGCCCAATGTTGCCCTGGCAACTGTTGCTGGTCCCCAAAGCGGAAGTGGGCGGGTTCTGGCGCCCTTAAGCCCCCTGCCATGCCCAGGGTTGCCCTGGCAACTGTTGCTGGCCCCCAAAGCGGAAGTGGGCGGGTCTAGGCGCCCTTAAGCCCCCTGCCATGCCCAGGGTTGCCCTGGCAACTGTTGCTGGCCCCCAAAGCGGAAGTGGGCGGGTCCTGGCGCCCTTAAGCCCCCTGCAATGCCCATGGTTGCCCTGGCAACTGTTGCTGGCCCCCAAAGCAGAAGTGGGCGGGTCCTGGCGCCCTTAAGCCCCCTGCCATGCCCAATGATGCCCTGGCAACTGTTGCTGGCCCCCAAAGCGGAAGTGGGCGGGTCCAGGCAACCTTAAGCCCCCTGCCATGCCCATGGTTGCCCTGGCAACTGTTGCTGGCCCCCAAAGCGGAAGTGGGCGGGTCCAGGCACCCTTAAGCTCCCTGCCATGCCCAATGTTGCCCTGGCAACTGTTGCTGGTCCCCAAAGCAGAAGTGGGCGGGTCCTGACTCCCTTAAGCCCCCTGACTTGCCCAGGGTTGCTGGCCCCCAAAGCGGAAGTGGGCGGGTCCAGGCGCCCTTAAGCCCCCTGCCATGCCCAGGGTTGCCCTGGCAACTGTTGCTGGCCCCCAAAGCGGAAGTGGGCGGGTCCAGGCGCTCTTAAGCCCCCTGCCATGCCCAGGGTTGCCCTGGCAACTGTTGCTGGTCCCCAAAGCGGAAGTGGGCGGGTCCTGACTCCCTTAAGCCCCCTGCCATGCCCAATGTTGCCCTGGCAACTGTTGCTGGCCCCCAAAGCGGAAGTGGGTGTGTCCTAGCCCCCTGCCATGCCCAGGTTTACCCTGGCAACTGTTGCTGGCCCCCAAAGCGGAAGTGGGTGGGTCCAGGCGCCCTTAAGCCCCCTGCCATGCCCAGTGTTGCCCTGGCAACTGTTGCTGGCCCCCAAAGCGGAAGTGGGCGGGTCCTGGCGCCCTTAAGCCCCCTGCCATGCCCAGGGTTGCCCTGGCAACTGTTGCTGGCCCCCAAAGCGGAAGTGGGCGGGTCCAGGCGCCCTTAAGCCCCCTGCCATGCCCAGGGTTGCCCTGGCAACTGTTGCTGGCCCCCAAAGCGGAAGTGGGCGGGTCCAGGCCCCCTTAAGCCCCCTGCCATGCCCAGGGTTGCCCTGGCAACTGTTGCTGGCCCCCAAAGCGGAAGTGGGCGGGTCCTGGCCCCCTTAAGCCCCCTGACATGCCCAGGGTTGCCCTAGCAACTGTTGCTGGCCCCCAAAGCGGAAGTGGGCGGGTCCAGGCCCCCTTAAGCCTCCTGCCATGCCCATGGTTGCCCTGGCAACTGTTGCTGGCCCCCAAAGCGGAAGTGGGCGGGTCCTGGCGCCCTTAAGCCCCCTGCCATGCCCAATGATGCCCTGGCAACTGTTGCTGGCCCCTAAAGCGGAAGTGGGTGGGTCCAGGCCCCCCTTAAGCCCCCGGCCATGCCCATGGTTGCCCTGAAACTGTTGCTGGCCCCCAAAGCGGAAGTGGGCGGGTCCAGGCGCCCTTAAGCTTCCTGCCATGCCCAATGTTGCCCTGGCAACTGTTGCTGGCCCCCAAAGCGGAAGTGGGCGGGTTCTGGCGCCCTTAAGCCCCCTGCCATGCCCAGGGTTGCCCTGGCAACTGTTGCTGGCCCCCAAAGCGGAAGTGGGAGGGTCCAGGCACCCTTAAGCCCCTGCCATGCGCAGGGTTGCCCTGGCAACTGTTGCTGGCCCCCAAAGCGGAAGTGGGCGGGTCCAGGCCCCCTTAAGCCTCCTGCCATGCCCATGGTTGCCCTGGCAACTGTTGCTGGCCCCCAAAGCGGAAGTGGGCGGGTCCTGGCGCCCTTAAGCCCCCTGCCTTGCCCAGGGTTGCCCTGGCAACTGTTGCTGGCCCCCAAAGCGGAAGTGGGCGAGTCCTGACTCCCTTAAGCCCCCTGCCATGCCCAATGTTGCCCTGGCAACTGTTGCTGGCCCCCAAAGCGGAAGTGGGCGGGTCCTGGCGCCCTTAAGCCCCCTGCCATGCCCAGGGTTGCCCTGGCAACTGTTGCTGGCCCCCAAAGCAGAAGTGGGCGAGTCCTGACTCCCTTAAGCCCCCTGCCATGCCCAATGTTGCCCTGGCAACTGTTGCTGGA